>NC_068287.1:41957842-42053217 GCF_025860055.1 Xyrauchen texanus
TTACTGTGTGTTATTTGGGGGGTTTGTTCACTAGTTTGTGGTTCTTTATTTCCATAAAGTCATAAATACTGACTTACTGATCTAGAGCCATGAAAACATTGTTTCACTTTCCTAATGCATTATACACTCACTAAGCACTTCATTAGGAACACCTGTTCACCTACTTATTCATGTGAATATCTAATTAGCCAATCGTGTGGCTGCAGTGCAATGCATAAAATCATTTAGATACGGGTCAGGACTTTCAGTTCACATCAACCATCAGAATGGGGAAAATGTGATCTCAGTGATTTCAAAGTGGCATGATTGTTGGAGACAGATGGGCTGCTTTATTTTATGTTCCGAAATATTTGACTCTAGGCTTCATCTTGTTGAACAGGAAGTCTTAAGGCTTTAACACTGACTGTGTCTTTAACGGTCTGTCATTAGTAGATCAGTATGGAGCTCAGTCCACTTCCTCTTGTGCTCTGTGAGTATTGCTTCATCTATATTTATTTGCGTAGATATATAGTACCGTTATATTGCTGTCATGTAATGGATCGAATGTTGCAGTGTTTTTCTGTATTTCTGCTCTCATTTCCAAATTCAATCCATGATTTATAAGTAAAATATGTAAGTGTGAGAAATTAAGTGTGCGGTCAGTTCTGAGTGTGAAACAGAAATAGCAGGTGAATGATGGAAGTCGTTGTATTTGTTCAGTCATTCAGTTTTGTGCTTTTAGTAAAGGTGTCTCGAATCAGATTTTTTGTTAATTCTGTTTTGCAGAATTGGCATTGTAGATTTTCACCAGCAGTTAGTTTGAGTGTATATAGTCCTCTACTTGTGATGTGAAACTCAGAGGTCCAGACTGTTGTTTCGAACACTGTTCCCAAAACAGCTGGACAGAAACATTTCTCTGCCATGATAAATCTTTGGGTGGTAGCGCTAAACATTTTGTTGAATTACTAAATTATTGTTGCAGTATTACCCCCCGCCCCCCTAAATTCATGTATTAACATGTCTGTGATGAGGAGGAGGGTATGGCTGGGCTGTAAGGGTGCACGGCCGGCGTTGAGTCACCTAATCAACTGGGAGGAGGATAAAGACAAGCAGGGGGTGCCAGTTTGAGAGAGAGAGAGAGAGAGAGAGAGAGAGAGAGGCCTTTGATTCTGTTTGGCATGACGGACTCTTCCTGAAACTCATCCAGAGTGGCATCGGAGGAAAAACATATGATGTCATAAAAGACATGTACACTGAAAATAAATGCTGCGTGAAGATTAATGACAAAAGAACCAATTATTTCAATCAGACCAAGGGAGCCTCAGCCCAACTCTATTTAATATCTATATTAATGAACTGGCCACAACCCTTCAAAACTCATCTTGCCCTGGACTGATCTTAGATGGCAGAGAAATCAAATGCCTCCTTTACGCTGACGACCTCCTGCTGCTGTCCCCTAATGAAGAGGGACTACATCAAAGCCTCTCCATTTTAGAAACATATAGCAGAGATTGGGCTTTACCATTGAACATGGAGAAGTCCAAAGTCATGATCTTTCAGAAAAAAAATCGCACTTTGAGCAATAAATATATATTCACAATCGGGGGAACAATCCTTCATCATGTCAACCACTATAATTATTTGGGTCTTACAATCTCTGCTTCAGGACAATTTGATTTGGCAATAAAAGATCTGACTGACAAAGCCCGTGAGGACATATTATAGTATAAGAAAATCATTATTTAAATTCAACCCCCATTAAACTGTGGCTGAAAGTCTTCGACAGCATCATCAAACCTATACTCCTATATGGCTGTGAAATCTGGGGCCTCAAATATAAATTAAATTATGAATCTTGGGACAAAAGCCCTGTTGAAATTTTCCACCTAGAATTCTGTAAAAACATCCTGGGAATTCACAGAAGTGCCCCGAATCTGGGCTGTAGAGCAGAACTGGGCCGGTTCCACTCTCCTCACTGAAATCCAGAAGAGAGCAGCTAAATTCTGGTTCCATTTGTCAGACGCACCTCCAGATAATTACCATCACTGTGCCTTTACACACAGGACAGGACACCCAGAGAGTGACCCCATGCACTATTTAGTAGAAAAATATCAGCTAAATTCCTCCATCCAGTTCAGATTGGCCAAACTGAAACAGACAGACAGAATAACGCAGGAAGAATACATTCATGATTGGCAGCACAAAGTCACTCAAGTACATAAATTAAACTACTTCCACAGAATTAAGACGGATTATAAATTGGCACCATATTTGATCCATATTAAAGATTATGGACAAAGAAAGCTACTGACAAAGTATCGTCTGAGTGAGCACAGTCTGTCTGTAGAGACGGGTCGACACAGACAGAACCGGAGACCCAGAGAGGACAGACTGTGTTCACACTGCACTGAAGGAGTTGTGGAGGATGAACTTCACTTCCTCACTCACTGCAGTAAATATGAGACCATTAGAAACACACACTTTACAAAAATAGCTCATATTCTACCTGAATTCCAGGACATAAATAACGTAGACAAACTCTCGTATCTAATGGGAGAGAAAGTCGAGTGTGTTCAGCTGGCAGCGCAGTATGTGTCGTCCTGTCATCACATGAGGGCGAGAGACTGACCCCTCATCATATTACACCTCTATTCAAACTCATATTTAATTACTTTTTTCTCCTCCCTTCCTCATTGCTCTCTGTTTTTTACTTTGTCATTTGTATTTGTATTTATTTTTATTTGTTTATTATTATCATTATTATTAATTTATTGTATATACATGTTGTTGTTTTTATGTTTGTAATGTGTTTATTACTCAATGCTTTGGCAACATTGTACACTGTATACAGTCATGCCAATAAAGCTCATTTGAATTGAATTGAATAGAGAGAGAGAGAGAGAGAGAGAGAGAGAGAAACACTTTTGTCTCTCTCCCAGGTTTCCAGGAGGCTGACAGAATGGCCGAAGGGCAGCTGCGCTGCATGTGTTTGTTTATGTTTGTTTTATGTTGAGGTTCCCGCCTCCTCCTTGCCCATCCTTTATCTGTTTCAATATATTAATAAGAACTAACCCGGGAATGTGAATTTTACAGAAAACACAGACCCTTAAAGTGAAACCCAATCTGAACAGATCAGCTGCACATTTACACTCAATATAAAATAATATCAATATAAATGCAATTATAATGTTGCTCTAGACACATTTAAAGAGCTTGAATTGATGGTGTAATTATGGTTAGTTTTATATTGTACAAACTGTTTATAGTAAATTAATATTTTATCAGCTCCATGTTTACACTGTAATAAACTTTTTTCTTTGTACTTTTTCAGTGCTGATTTCAAACATCCATTCTGGACACACTGAAGGTGATTCAATTTGATTCATGTATTTCAACACATTTCTACAATATGTGTGATTATAAACTAACTGTTACAAACCAGCTGAGAACATTATTGTTATAAAAAAAATCTGCATGTAAAAATGTCAATTTCTTCAGAAATACATCGTCACTTCAGATAACTTGTTATAAAGCAGCAGACACAAATAAATCTAACATTTAATCTACTTTAGATTTACCAAAAGATTTCAATGTTTCTGTCAATTTGAGTTCAAAAGCTCCGACTGATTATTTTAAGAGACATGATCTATAGTGAAACAAAACATACATTGAATCTTAAGATAGAATGTAGAATTATTTTATAAAATATGTAATTTTTTATGATAATTTAAGCAATTTGCGGTATTTTCTGTTAATTTGGCCAAACAGTTTTCCATCTATTGAAAATCACAACAATAATGAAGATAATGATAATTATAACAATAATATATTTCAAATCAGCAGTAAAATCTGACTACACTGAGATCATAAATTGTGCTTCTTTACCTCAGATTACGCTAAAAAACTAAATGTACCCATCTTGTATAGCTAATGCGCATGTGTATTCTCGGGTTGATTGACAGGTGATGTCTGTATCTAAAAGGTGATTGGCACTTTTACCTGAAGGCGGGACTTCCTTTCTACATCTGTTGACCGTTGGTGACTTTGGGTGTTCCAATTTCTCCCATTAATTTTCATAGAAGTGGCCCGTCTCTGCTAAAGTGTCTCTGGGATTGCAAACCACACAAACATAAACACCTCCTGAAGCAGAGTGCATGATATATGTTCACTTCCTGGTAACTGTTGTGAAGCAGATCATTTCTTTATCACTTGTCTGTACATGTGCAAAAATAGAAAAATGGTTTGAGACTTTAAAATAGTAGCAATAATAATAATTTAATGTATTAAGTCTTTTTAAGGATCATATATTGCAATTTTCCAGGTCCATTTCTCCTTGTATGATATTCACTGGAAGAAAACTGCTGCATGGTGTCTGACTAAATGAAGAAAATTATTTGCAAGTAAATTCTCTAAAGAAGTTAATATATAAGAATAGATCCATACCAATACATTTATGTAGCATAAGTTTTGGGAATGATAGAGTAAAATTTGGTGCTCTTTAACACAATAGCGGCTGTCTGGACTGACCAACGGGTACATGTCAGTTTTCTGCCATTTCAGTAATTTGATCGATCTGTAAAAAGGCATTCATGTACAGATCTATAAGAATACAATTATGTAATTTTCTATAAATAAATATCGTTCAAGGATAGATGATCTGGTAATTGCAAGTAAACTCTGTATAAAGGCCTTATAAGAAAAGATTAATAGCCCTAAATTTAAAAGGAAATGAAAAGCAATCCAGAGGTCACCATTGTTTATTGCAAGTATTCTTTGTAAATAAACTTGATGCAAGTGATACAAGTGGCAGGAGGACTGACATGTCATGTGATCCGTCAGTGCCAACTTTACTCTGAACTGTGATGTGGATCAGTCAACAGTGTGTGTGTGTGTGTGTGTGTGTGTGTGTGTATAAAACTTTAATGCTCAAATGTGGTTTAAAACATTTCCAAATTCAAGCTGTGATGTGTTTCTCAGGTGTCTCTCCTTCAGTCTCTCTGATCATCAGTCCCAACAGAACTCAACACTTCACATCTGAATCTCTCTCTCTGAGCTGTGAGGATCAGAGTTACTCTACTGGATGGACAGTGAGAAGATACACAGACAGTGGATATCTGCAAGATTGTTCATCATCATCATACTGGGGATCACAAACAGGATCTACATGTAGAATCAGTTACACCCACACCTCTGACACTGGAGTGTACTGGTGTCACTCTGAATCTGGAGAGATCAGTAATCCTGTTAATATCACAGTACACAGTGAGTCTACAACTCTGTATTTATTGATTTATTGGTGGTTTACAATCAATGTGTAAATCAGGTTGATATGATAAGTGCAGGAAGCAAAAGATACAATTCAGTAACTGCAATAATTAGGAGACACTTTTATCATTACTCTTACTTGGAGTTCATCATTTAAACAAATCCCCTAAAATTAAGTATTAAACTTTGATGTGTAACTCATCCTCTGCATTGATGGTGCTACAGACATGAATCATGGTGTCCGGCTTCTTGAGGAGAGGCGTTCTGTTACTTTGCTAATTGGTCAGACTCATGATTACGTCTAGCAGACAATAAAATCGGAAATGAAAGATGTTTATTGAGGGAAACTCATCTAGGGACCAGAACAGAGACTTGAAGGTGGGCTCTTTTGACTTGGGCCAAAAAACAACCACCTAGCGCCACCCAGAACACCATAGCAACCACGCATAACAACCGACTAACAACGTCCTGGCAACACTCTAGCATTTGTGGCAGGAAGTTTTTCATGTGCAAGCACCGCTCACATCCTCTTTGGAAAATGTTCAAATCAAGTTGATGTATTTTATCACTTCTAGTAAGTGCACATTTCCTCTGTTCTGTAGATGGTGATGTGATTCTGGAGAGTCCTGTTCATCCTGTGACTGAAGGACATTCTCTGACTCTACGCTGTTTATATCGTAATAAAAACCCATCAGTCCTCACAGTTTATTTCTATAAAGATGGATCCCTCCTCCAGAATCAGACTACAGGAGAGATGATCATCCCTACTGTCTCAAAGTCACATGAGGGTTTCTACTCCTGTAAACACACAGAGAGAGGAGAGTCACCCAAGAGCTGGATCTCAATCAGAGGTGAGAGTCAATGGAGTCTGCTGTAACTGTGAGGTGATTCATTTTCTATAACTTCATATGCACTCATTCAGATATACTGCATGATGATAAGTTTGTGTGTGTGTGTGTGTGTGTGTGTGTGTGTGTGTGTGTCTTTCAGAAGTTCAGATTGCTGACCTTACCATGCTCTGTTCTCTACTGGCAGCTTGTCCATATCTGTTAGTGACCGTCATACTGGTTTTTAAATGCTGGAGAGTGAGAGGTAAAACATCTGTCTCTTTCCTCTGTGTATCTTTTACCTACAATTACAAATACACAACACTATATTGTGGGGAGACTGGGGTTATTTGTGTGGTAACCTAGTCTGGTAGTGCTTGGTTTCCCCTGCATGATATGTGCAGGCCATAGGGACATGCATTTAAAAGCATTAAGTGTTTCCAGCTACTGACTTCCTGTTTGATCCTGATGCCGGTGCAATCACAGTAGCAGCAGATTGTGTGGTGAACATTAAGGTTTTGTCATCTCAGTTAGCTTTTTTTTTTTTATTTGTATTAAAAGTTTTAGGTTTGTGAATTACCTCAAAGACATCTGCTGAATGTCTAATTGATATCAGAGATGAAACATCTTATAGACATTGCAGATGAACAAATAACCTAAAGAAATATCCAAAGATTGTTTTTGTCTGTATTTCACAGTTACATCTGTTGAAGACCAATGCCAGTATGCAGTAAGAGAGGAAGAATCTTCAATCTGATATGAATCTGTTGTGACAATAAGCTCTCTGAATACACTTAAGTCAGTCAAGCTGTGCATTAAACAGGAGCGTGTCATCACTGCTGGGTGCTGCCCTTAATGGACCAAACCATCTGTGCTTCCCTTCAGCTGGAGCACCATGAGGACACCCCACAGACACCTTATTTTTAGTATTAAATGTCGATGTTCAACTTTTGAATGCTTCACTTTTTTGTAATATAATGCAAAACCTAAAAATTAGACAAATTGACATTGTCTATAAATGGAGATTTAGTACTGTGGCTACTCTCCCTAGAAGTGTCCGTACAGCCAAAATGACTCAAAGGGCAACACAGAATGATCAAAGGGGTAAAAAAGAACCCTAGAGTGACATTTAATGACTTGAAGGAATCATTGGATCTGGTTAACATCTCTGTTCATGAGTCTACTATACAGAAATTCATTAAACAGGTATTGTGTCCATGGCAGGACAACATGAAGGAAGACACTGCTTTCCAACAAAAACATTACTGCACGCATGATGTTTGCCAAAGACAACCTTGACACTCCACAACGCTACTGGTTGTGTTTTAAAGGTTTTAAAAAATATTTTGTGGTCTGATGAAACTAAGGTTGAATTGTTTGTGAAGAACATGCATCACTATGTGAGGGCACCAAAAACCAACATGAAAACATCTTCCCACCGGTGAAGTATGATGGAGGGAGCATCATGATTTCAGGGCCTGGACCGCTTGCCATCATCCAGGGGAAAATTAATTAATATAATTATAATTATATAATAGGATTATGTCAGGGTGGCTGTGCGTCAGCTGAAGCTCAGTAGAAGTTGGGTGATGCAGCTGGACAATGACCCTAAACATCGAAGTAGATCCACTACAGAGTGTCTTAAAAAACAAAATACTTGTGACTTTGATGAAGATGAGATCACATTTAATGACCAATTAATGCAGAAACCAGAAAATTCCAAAGGGTTCACAAACTTTTCATGCCACTGTTTGTCTCCTGACTTGTATTACTGCAATGCTCTGAAAATGTTCATATATCTAATAAAAATGAGCTGGTGTTTTATTAACAATTCTTGCAGCACTGAACTATTTTAATTTTAACTTTTGTGGTTTCATATATCAAACCACAGACTCTCCACTTTACTGCTGATCAGGCTGTGAATGAAGCCTACAGTCTTCTGACTAATAACAACTAAATGATCTTCTTGTATGTCTATAAAGAAATTGTTTTTTCAGTCTTCATCTAAAATATTTTACTTTTAGTCTCACTCGTCAATATAAGCTTATGGGATTTGTTGCTCATTTTATTATCTGCCAGGCTAAATTAAGAGGTTGGATCACTTCTGAAACATAAGTTTGATCAGATTGTGGGCGGCTGTGGCTCAGTTGGTAGAGCGGGTCGGCCACTAATCTTAGGGTTGGTGGTTTGAATCCTGGCCCACACGACTACACATGCCAAAGTGTCCTTGGGAAAGACACTGAACCCCAAGTTGCTCCCAATGGCAAGCTTGCACCTTGCATGGCAGCTCTGCTACCATTTGTGTATGAATGAGCCACAGTGTAAACCGCTTTGAATACCGTTAAGGTTAAAAATGTGCTATATAAGTGCAGACCATTTACCATCAGAAATCCACACCATGCTACATGTCCAGAGCAGTTGGAGGGGGTTTGAAAATCCTCTAAGCCCAATGATGCATTCACAATATGTTGCAATTACCATAATTATGAGTTTCTAGCTTATAAAAAAAGCTCATGTCAAACTCGTAGAACACTTGTAAACTTTAATTCTAATGAATTTCGTATTTATTGTGTTACAACGGCTTTCATTCACTGATATTATATCATTTTAGGTTTCATGCTAGAGCACAAAAATGGCTATAATTGTTGAATAGTTCAGACCAAAATTCTCAATCTGCATGAATGCAAAACATGCAAACCAAGATCTGAAATTCATCTGAGCTTCACTTTACACTTTGGCTAAAGATGCATCATGATGTCACCATCACCTAGAAATTCTTAATCATGCAAAAGTCAGGAAACTCTGCATGACACGAGCTGACACAGGTCCTCGTGCAATCTCTAGAAGCTGTGGTGTAGTGTTATATGCATTTATAGTGTAATTGCATATTGACTCCACTAGAGGGCCACCTTGGTTTTACTGCTGTGGTTACCCCCGGGTGAGTGAGTGATATACATGCACAAGCTGGTTATCAGCACGAGCTGCTCGTGTTCTGTAATAAACAGATGGTTCTGAGATATAGTTTATCAAATACACTACACGAGAAGGAATACTACAGAAGCCAATCAACTTGTATTCATCCATTACATCTAACATTTTGTAACTCTGGTTTATTTATGGTCGGCTCTTTTACTGGTGGTTCACAGACTCCTTTTTTATTTTCACAGATTACTTGAACAACCTTAAATCACTTTCAGTAACCACGAATCACCGGGAGTAGCTTTGAATCATTGTGAATCACCATAAAAGCTGTATGAAAACAGAAACATACAATAAAGAATAAAATAAAACAATGTATACAAACTAATATGTAAACAAAAAATAAACCATTTACATTAAACACGGTTTCACCTTTTTATAACAAAGTATTACTACACATCGCCACAAGGCGGCGACAGAGACCGCGCCATGTGAACAATGCAAAGAGTCAGCGCAATGCATGTCCAAACTTTCTCATTTACAAACAAGTAAATTCACTCAATATAACACAGACCTTGTTCTTGCACACCGGGACTAAAAAAAACTGAATATACTTATGAAGAATCCGTGTTTGATAAGAGAAAACCTTCGAAACATTCACAGAGTTCATTTAGAGCTTCATTCTCCTTCAATCCCGAATCACGCGCTGAATTAACATGCGCAGTGAAGACACAAGATGTAACGGGCCTTTCAAAATAAAAGTCCTCAAACTACAATCTCAATAGACAGAAATGAAATAAGTCTGATTACTCAAATACAAAAAATATATAGACTGTAAAAAGTGAAATTTAAACAATATATATATACATTTCATTAAAATTAATTAATGGTCATATACACATTTAAATTTGTCACACCTCGGTCAGTTTGTTGCAAGCCTGTTAACATTTTTTATAAATAAATATTAAAGTGAAGTGATTGTCTGTGTTCACTCTAATGAAATTTACATATTTGTGCAAATATATGGATACACAAGGGCTCTTGGTATATAAAAATTAAACTATGATCAGCGGCAAACTCACTCTCAGAGGCCTGAGAGAATATAGATAGATTGAGCTGATAGTTGTGGTTTGTTTCTGCTCTCTTTCAGCTCTATATGGTATTAAACAGTGTAAGAGACATGAGAGTTAGTTTCTTATTTAGTTTTCATAAAGTTATGTATAGTGCTAATTCCACCATTACAATACAGAGCAATATCAAAACATTGATTCATTTTCCTAATGCCATAATAACAAATTAGTCATGACAACAAATTAAAGCTTTTTCAATCAATTTTATGCATTTTAAAGGATTAACACAAAACAATACAGAACAAACACATGCGTGTAAGTAATTGTAACTCTTTTTTTATGAAAACGTTACAACAAAAATATTTATAAGCATTGTTAAAATGCAAAAAGTTTATTTTTAAAACATATGGTCAATTTGAAAGTCTGTCCTCTTTTTTAATCTAAAGATTGTCTTTTTTCAAGAACAATATATTTCACCAATGGTTTAATAGTTACATATTAACACTATTAAAATATTTTCTCTTAGTTTTTTCAGTACTGATTTCAAACACTTGATTGATATATTTAATATCACATATTTGAATAAAACAAAAAAGTCCTTTAAAATGTAATATTTGCAGATCAATTGTCAGTGTGAACTTCAAAAAGGGTGAATGTGGACATTTAAAGTTTCCATTATTTATTGACAAAAAAGCGAATGGTCAAGATATAGAGATGAGCAGTTGAACGCATCAACAAATATGTTTCTTATTCTCCTGCAGGATTGAAACCAAAACCTGAACTCACATCAAATCCTGAAGGAGCTGCACTGACAGGAAACACAGTGACTCTGACCTGTCACATGGATCAGTCGACTGGATGGCAGTTTTACTGGTACCAACACACACAGAAACATCAGAAAAACACAACAGACACAAACTCCTACACAGTGAACATTGATTCAGTGTCTGATGGAGGTCAGTACTGGTGTAGAGCTGGAACATTTACCCACAGTGCATCACTGTAGTGTGTGTAGTAATGCACTGTGGGTCAATTTTACAGGTGAGATAAGAGGAGACACTGAGTGGACACACAGCTGGACTGTTGAGAGCAGCTACAACAATCAAAGCAAGACACAAGAGTATAAAATCAGACGTGTTGAGCACACATACACACACACACACACACACACACACACACAGTGGTAAATACACTTGTAGAGGAACGACAAGAGACGGACAAAACTCAGAGATCAGTGATGCTGTTACACTGACTGTGTCAAGTGAGTTTTATTTGTTCATTATTATCAGTATAAACTGTGAAAGTTTCGGAGCTAATCTGTTATATATTGTATTATTGATCCATTTCAGATGAAACAGAGGCAGTTTTAAGTGTTTCTCCACAGAAGTGGCTGACTGAAGGAGATTCAGTGACTCTGATCTGTGAGGTTTACGGCTCCTCTACAGGATGGACTTTCAGCTGGTACAGAGATGATAATGACTGCAAATATAAAGTCCTGTCAGACAGCAGCAGAGGAGCTGGAGGAAACTACACTCTCAGTTCTGCTGCTGTAAATCACACAGGAGTTTATAAGTGTAGAGGAGAGAGAGGAGAACCAGTGTATTACACAGAGGACAGCAACACACAGACACTATGGGTCACTGGTGAGTGAAAAATGTATATAACACAAACATCCAAGGGTAAAACATCAGACAAGTGTTTGACCAAAATAACAATGAAAAACACAAAAATAAGTCAGCAAACTGTTTGAATGTATTCTTACTACACGCTGTTAAGGTGGCGTCCGAGGTGAGTGTGGAAGAATGCTGTCGTGCCATTGGAGAGGTTGTGGGACATGAGAGTGTTGTGGGACATTTTGGGATTTTGATTATGTTGTTTTTGTCACTACTGCGAAGATTAAATGTTTCGGCTGCGGAAAATTCGGACATCTAATTTGCAACTGCCCTGATAAACTTCTAGAAGAAGAGGTGAATGTAGTGAATGTGAATTCTGAGAGTAGTGATGTGGCTGGTGTTGACAGTGCGTTTGAGGCGCTGGAGGGAGAGCTCGGTGGTGGAGGCCACAAGCATTCCCAGTGAGACTGTGCCTGGGTCGACCACGTCGCTCCAGCACCCGCGTTCGGCACACATCGAAACATTTTCAGAGGCCGGTGTAACGCAAGAAACATGTGAGGTGGATTGTGTTAGAATGGAGGAAGCACAAACTGTTTTCAAAATGCCCCAAAAAAGAAAGAAAAGTAATAAAGTTTTATGGACAGTTCTTTATTTTTGTATTTTATTTATTTTTCTGTTAGTGATGAGTGAAGTGCATTTAGCTACATTGAATGTCAATGGTGCTAGAGATTATAGAAAAGAGCAATAATATATTAAGTAATTAATCAGACGAATATTGTTGTTGCTTTTTACAAGAAATTAACAGTGATTTGAGAAATGTTGTTGACTGGGTAAGGGTGTTTAACGGCATACCTGTGTTAAGTCACAACACTTTAGTCAGTGGAGGAGTTGCCATTTTATTTGCAAAAATCTTTAGTCCTGTCTCTTCTGAGGTTGATAAAATTGTGAAAGGTAGACTCTTAAAAGTTAGAGCTATCTTTAT
Source organism: Xyrauchen texanus (assembly GCF_025860055.1). Classification (NCBI taxonomy): domain Eukaryota; kingdom Metazoa; phylum Chordata; class Actinopteri; order Cypriniformes; family Catostomidae; genus Xyrauchen; species Xyrauchen texanus. The sequence continues at coordinate 41,970,498 of NC_068287.1, forward strand.
TTGTCTGTATGCCCCAACTGCACACGTTGAAATATTTCTTTCAACACACTTTGTTCGACTTTACAAACTGTTGCCCTGATTTTTTGTTCCAAGGTGGTGATTTCGATTGCACCGAGTTTAATCTAGCTAGGAATCACATTGAGCCTGACTTGGCTTCACGTAGTCGTAGGAATTTTGTACGTTTTTTTTGGGAAGCTCACAAAGGATTTAAGTGTTCCTTTCAATCATTAGAACAGTGGTGGGATTATGGAAATGTTCAAATAAATTGGTTTACTCAACAGTACATTCACAATGTCACTGAAGAGTTGACTCGATCCTTAGAGCTTTTGGGAAAAGAGACAATTGTCTCAATATACTGGTGAATTTAGCCATTTGGAAACCTGCTCTAAGAAGAGGGCTCAGTTAGCAGATCTCCTTGGATATAAGACACATGGGGGCTCTGATCCGTTCATGTTTTCAAAGTATTGATCAGATGGATGCACCGTCCAAATACTTTTTCAGTATGGAAATAAAGAATGGGCAGAAAGGTTTTATTCATGCACCGCGCTCCTAAGATGGAGTGTTGCTGACAGATCCAGCTGATATTCGAAGAAGAGCAGTTATTTTTTACCAAAAGCTTTTTTGTGAGATTAAGTAAGGGTGAAAGTGTTTCCTTTGAAGATTTACGAAAAGTCTCAGAGGAGGTTAATGAGGATCTTGCAGGAGCGTTGACCCTGGGAGAGCTTTATGAGGCCCTGCAGAGCATGCAGTCTGGGATGGCACCCGGTGTGGATGGCCTACCTGTTGACTTCTATGAGGCTTTTTGGTTGGAGTTGGGAGCAGATCTACTGGAGGTGAAGATCTGCTCAAAGACAGCTTGTCGGAGGTCAGGTTGCCGTTGAGTTGCTGAAGAGCAGTAATCACTCTTATTCCAAAAAGGGGAACTCACTGATATAAAGAACTGGCGCCCTGTCTCACTTATGTGTAGCAACTACAAACTGCTTTCTAAGGCCTTGGCTAATAGATTGGCTGGAGTGTTGGATCAGGTCATCCATCCAGATCAGACATATTGTGTCCTCTGTAGATCTATTTTTGACAATGTCTCTGTAATTTGTGACCTTTTCCAAGTCTCTAAATTGTTACATTTAGATTGTGATTGTTATCTTTGGATCAGGAGAAGGCTTTCGACCGAGTTGAGCATTCATATTTGTGAAACACTTTAACAGCTTTTGGTTTTTGCAGTACATTTGTAGACATGATCAGAGTACTCTATAGTGATGTTGAGAGGGCACTGAAATTAAATGGTGGATTATGTGCTCCTTTTCAGGTTCTTATAGGTATCAGACAATGTTGCTCCTTGTCTGGAATGTTGTACTTCTTGGCTATTAATAACTTATGTTGATTTTGTTTGCCGAGTTGCAATAATAATTTTGTTTGTCAGCTTATGATGATGATATTATAGTAATGATCAGTAGACAAAGCGATGTGTAGACTTTGTTTAACATAGTTGAAGTATTTAGAGTGCTGTCGTCTGCTAATGTGAATTGGAAAGAAAGTGATGCTTTACTGTTAGGACAATGGTATAATGGAAAACCTTGCCTTCCTGATGGGTTGTGTTGGGGTAGGGGAGGTATAAAATACTTAGGATTTTATTTGGGAGATGATAGTTTTGTACAGAAATATTGGGAGGGGCTGCTGGAAAAAGTCAAAGGCCGATTGGATAAATGGAAAAGGTTATTACCGAATATGTCCTATAGAGGGCGAACTCTCATTGTCAACAATTTAGTAGCATCCTCTCAATTGGCTTGTGTTGACCCCTCACAACTTTTCTTAGCTGAAGTTCAAGCTGCTCTTGTGAATTTATTTTGGGACAAGCTACATTGGGTCCCACAGAGCGTTTTCACCTCCCAAAAGAAGAAGGTAGGCAAGGTTTAATTCACTTACAAAGTAGAATTGCTGCTTTTTGATGAAAGTTATTACAAAGATTCTTGGATGGTTCAACAGACTGCAGCTGGCGTGTTGTTAGCTGCACAATTCTGCGTACCCTTGGAGGTTTTGGACTGGACTTTTAATTGGATCCAACTAAACTGGAATTATTGGAATTGCCTGTTTTTTATCGTAATCTTTTCAAAGTGTGGAGCATTTTCCATGTTTGAAAAGACTGAGAACTCATATTCTCCCCGTCTGGACATTACCACACACTGTAATTTACCAGGGTTCAGTACCTCACTTCGGGAATCCAAGATTTTCACTTTGGGACATTTAGTGACTCTGACTGGGCCTCATTTTAAACATGTGGAGACACCATCCAAGTATTTGGGGTTCAGATCTGTTCACTTGTTTATTGAGTAATCTTCTATAAACCTCATCACCATGATGTGCAGGGTGGGGCAAGAGCATATTACATTGTCTGACATCATTTTTGCAATTTGACACACCTCTTTAACATTATCTTTAGTGATCTCCGACTGGCCCATCTGGACATCTTTAGTGCCGACAAGAATAACAATCTTAGAAAATCTATGTTTAGCATAAGCCAGCACTTGAGAAATGTTGAACAAATAAAACTACATTCTAATTCTGCATGATGAGTGAAACAATATCTAAATTTAATGCTGTGATCTTAACTTCACACTGTCGCTAAAGGTGCATCATGGTGTCATTGTCACCCAGGAGTTCTTAGAAGTGACATTTACACGTATTCTTTGTCCTTCCTCTTTCACACTCAGTTTCTACAATAGTTAAAACAGGGCATTTTCACAACATCAACAGAATGTACACCCAGTATTCCTGGTAATTCATGAGTCCTCAAATGGGTCTTGTTATGTATATTAGTATATGGCATGAATATTAAATTAGATTGAAGTAGAACTAGATTTAACTTGACTGAAAAAAGGTTAATGATGCTCGCCTGTGCAAAACTCACCCCTGTGATGCTAGGGTGTAACTGTTAGAGCATTGTTACAGTAAATATTAGTCGTTCCTAATGTTTTTTTTTGTTGTTGTTTTTTTTTTTGCACATAGCAATGTGGTTGCTAGGGTTGTCTTCGTGGTTGTTAGGTGGTTGCTAACTGGCCCAAGTCAAAATAGCCCACCTCCAATTCTGGCCCATAGATTTGGTGAGGTTCCTTCAATGCTTTTCTTCACCTGTTTATTCATCTGTCAGGCTCTGTAATGACTCAATGATTTGAGGACCAGTTCTTGTCCATATCACAAACACTACGAGACAAGTTACAGGAAAACTGTTATAACTAAAATACAGACAGGGATGGATGGATGGATGGATGGATGGATGGATGGATGGATGGATGGATGGATGGATGCTGCTTCTACCACCATTACAAGAATAAAGCCATGAAAATCATGTTTCAGTTTCCTAATGCATTATACAAACCAGAATACTCCCTCATCTGAACAAATCAATAACATTTAAATAATTTATATTTCTTAGGATAAAAAAAACATTGTCACATTGTGTGATAAAGAGACACATAAATGTCTGCTGAAAAATGTGCATGCAAATCATTGGGACACTTTTTCTGCAAACATTACAATAGTACTGTATAATCATCCGCATTATCAAGATTTTCCATTAGACAAAATGTTGTGTTGTTCACGTGTCATCATGTCACTAAATGTCTGCCTCTAGACTTCTTGTTGTACAGGAAGTCTTAAGGCTTTAACACTGACTGTGTCTTTAACGGTCTGTCATTAGTAGATCAGTATGGAGCTCAGTCCACTTCCTCTTGTGCTCTGTGAGTATTGCTTCATCTGTATTTATTTGCTTGAATATCCTTTATTGTTATATCATAGTTATGAAAAGGATAGAGTGATTCAGTGTTCCTGTATTTCCTCCACAAAAAACTTTCATGCTCCTCTCAGTTTCAGATCTTCAGTTCATGATTTATAAGTAAAATATGTAAGTGTGAGAAATGAAGTGTGCAGTCAGTTCTGTGTGTGAAACAGAAATAGCAGGTGAATGATGGAAGTTGTTGTATTTGTTCAGTCATTCAGTTTTGTGCATTTTGTAAAGGTGTGAGTGTGTGTGCATGTTTATGTGGTTTACAAGGACAATTTTTTTAGGTTACAAACTGGTCATTACAAGGGTATTATGCTATAAATGTGGTTTATGAGGACATTTCTAGTGTTCCCATAATTTAAATAGCTTAAACACATAGGCCTATTAAACTATGTTTTATTGAAAATGTAAAAATGCAGAACGTTTTCTGTGAGGGTTTATGGGATGTAATCTATAGTTTGTACAGTATTAAAATCATTATGTCTATGGAAAGTCCTCATAATGATAGGTAGACCACATTTGTGTGTGTGTTCATTCGGTTTTGCACAGGTATTCGCCCTATTGTCTTATGTAGATTTTCACCAGCAGTTAGTTTGAGTGTATATAGTCCTCTACTTGTGATGTGAAACTCAGAGGTCCAGACTGTTGTTGTGAACACTGTTCCCAAAACAGCTGGACAGAAACAGTAAATGTACTACAGAGTACATGTCGAACAGGTCAACATTATTACATCAAAACTGCTGTCTAACACATTTATAAAACAATTCTGAAAGAAACATTGTAACAAAGAGCTTGCATGCGTTTACATTTTCTGTAGGTTATCATTGTAATAAAGTAATGTAACCCTGTTCTGTGGATGCACAGAGTCCTGAAGTATCCAAATGTTGCACAAAATCTTGAACTGCAACAGATTCAACAAATAGTGATTTACTCTACGTAGTCCAGCACTACGCAACACGCGGCCCTCGAGCGATCTTAAGCGGCCCACGTTATGATATCATCATCAGAAATGGAAGTGGAGCGTAGTTCTAGCGGGAAGACCAGCAGATGTACATCACATCATTAGCTGGGTAACTCCTAGCCAAGCGCACGTAAGCCAATGATTTATAAGTCCGCTCACAATCTATCACATCGCTGTTTCGGTGTGCTAACACTGCAACTAGATGCATTTCAAAGGCCACAACCAGTGCACAGCACATCTCTGGAAGCCCGCCTTCCCTTTCCAACGACGTCGTCACTTCATCTCAACTTCTGCCAACATAAAACCCGGATCTTCACCCATATCTCATTCACTCAGGAGATCTCTCTCAATCGCATTGCACGACCCGGCGCGGAAGGAGCGCGCACCCCGCGAATCCTGCAAAATCATCGGCTCAGGCAGCAGCTGGCTTCCATCAGAAATAAGTTAAGTCATTTTCATATCCATCAAATGCATTCAGATCTAGTCATGGGTCTAGACCTTCCGTTGCCATGCTATCTGTACATCACGAAGTTGCAACGCTGCCTGTTCATCATAACCCATTCGCATCAATATCAAATGCCAATATTTCATGTCAACAGTGCATTCACTCTCATAGTATGGCAGGCAATCACGTAATCTCATGAGGGCAACTCGGTCAATGTTCATTCACTTGTCATTCACAGTCTGCATGCCCAAGCGTTCCCCATCGGGGAATTAAGATAATTATTCAGGCATATCATCATGTACAGTCAACGCTTATCATGCAGGCTCTCATTACTTCATTCAGTAAGATTCCCCCATTTTCCGGCTGCCTTCGCCCAAATCACGTAACGGGTGCGTTCCAATCCAATTAATCTTCCCTATGCCCTACTCACTAGGAAGACCGAGCCCATGATGTGAGCATTCCGAGGGAGCATGACATCACAGTTTCACCTTGATGTGCGCGCCCCTTCCCGAGCACAAACCATGCAAATTACATACCCAACTTAAATGGCTGTATCTACAGGCTCCCCTGGAGTATGGACACAGTTGTAGTATCTTTTAAAAGACACTTTGGGCTTCACTTCTCAAGTTTCAGAATTAATACATGTTGTTATTTTAAAGCAAAAAACTACAATCAAAAAAAAAAATAAAAAAAAAATTGGGACTTTGAGATGGGCTCATTCTGTTTAGAAGACTTCATATATAAGATAATATACAGTTTTACAACAGGAATGCTGCTCAGATTGCATAGTCTGTCGAAGAACGACGATGAAGTGTAATTCTTCCAGGTGAGATCTCATGTAAACAATGGCGAACATATCAAGATTTGTAATTACGTACAAGTGCTACTGGACGTTATAGAATTAACTCTGTCACGGACAATTGACCCAAGTAGGCTGAACTGGATTCATCTGGTGATCGCGACTTAATAATAAGGTATGAAGTCCCGTTTTTGATATTGCATGTTGTCATCCGCATTTCCGGCACAAATAAAATTGCTGTTTCTGGAGGACTGCTATCATGCAACAGAGATCGGATATTAACGTTGAACACTTAGACCTTCGAAAAGACATATAATCTGTTATCATTAATCGCATATCCATGCATGTATATATCAGAATGCAAATATATTAAACGTAAGCAGAGTGACGTCACTCCCGAGTGCAAACAAATACGTATCAACGGGTTAATATAGCCTTCACCAAGCCTTGCGAAATAATTTACTTCGTTCGGTACAACATTCAATGAGGTTCCCAGAGCACCTCCAAGGGCGCATATACGCGATCCATAAAATGCAGCATTTCCTTACTCCAGACGTACTTCCATGTTCTCATCGCTAGCACCACTGTTGCAGCGCGCCTCTGACACCTAGCGGTAGGCTCCGCACCACTTCACCTTTTCATCAGATTATCTACCACCAGCGTAAGGCATTTCGCTATGATCAGGTCATACAGCGAGTAATTCCCATCTCATGGCATACTTCCATTTTATTATCATTCAGGCATCATCAAAGAGCAGAAATTAGTTGGCATGTGTTCACAAATCATTCACTCATCGTCAGACCACTACAGCAACAACTAATCAGAACCAATATGATCGACAGCGTAAATGCTGGAATTCAGCCAAACATGTTTAGGCGTGCGTGTATCTGGTGTCCGGAATATGTCAGAGACAATGGTAACTTGGCACATCAGCCGTCAAATCAGCTATCAAGCACATTCACAAAATATAAAGTGTGATACTGTATCTTCAGGTCGTAAAGGTGGGACATGAACAGCCGGAACTGGTCGCCATTATCGTATGGCTCTACACACGTTGTCCCCTTCGGCAAAGATACCTCAAACAACTTTCCCTCGCCGGAGGGTTTTCATATCAAATGTCTTCAATGAAGAGACTGCACGCAACGTTGACATTATCATATGGCTCTACACATGTTGTCCCCCTCGGCAAAGATGCCTCAAACAACTTTTCCCTCGCCGGAGGGTTTTCATATCAAATGTCGTTTATCTTTTAACAAAGATACTGCACATCAATGCCGGCCTAAAGCAAAGATTCTGCTCAACCAGGGGCTCTCGACAGAGTGCCCAAAATCACACTCGAGGACAAAGAGGAAATGCACAGGGATGAAATCAAACTCGAAAAAAAAAATAAAAAATGCTTTCCCATCGCAAAGGCTTCCCACAACCACGCCAGAGGTATTGCAAATTTCATGTCAAATTCTGACCCTAGCATCTCTTAATTCCTCCTCCAGAATGAACGCCCAACACAAGACCTGGTTCGTACCAAACTGGATCATCTCTTTTGGGGGTAGTATACTACTTTCTCTCTTTTTGGGGGTAGGCTCCTCGCCCCTGCCTCCTATCTCCGGCAGGACATGACGGTTCCGGGTACAACTCCCTCGGACTGCCGGACCGGGCCTACGCCATAGAGAGAGACATTACCTCTCGTTTTACATCTATCAAATAAATGGCATCTCAAACTTTACTCAAGCCTGCGTGTCTTCCCGATAGAAATGGAAGTGGAGCGTAGTTCTAGCGGGAAGACCAGCAGGTGTACACCACATCATTAGCTGGGTAACTCCTAGCCAATCGCACGTAAGCCAATGCTTTATAAGTCCGCTCAGAATCTATCACATTGCTGTTTCGGTGTGCTAACACTGCAACCTCCACCTCCCCACCACCACCAGTTGAGCCCTGTCCCGCAGGGGGGTAGGCTCCTCGCCCCTGCCTCCTATCTCCGGCAGGACATGACGGTTCCGGGTACAACTCCCACGGACTGCCGGACGGCGCCTATGCCAAAGAGAGAGACATCACCTCCCGTTTTACATCTATCAAATAAATGGCATCACAAACTTCACTCAAGCCTGCGTGTCTTCCCGATAGAAATATATTTATCAGCAGCCTATCAAATCTGTATGAATGTTGATGTGTCCATTTTCATGAGGATTTACGCTAGTTCTCTACATTACTGAATCAGGTTAGAGAGGGAATTCAAGTGCAAGAGAATGTTACAAGTAAACAAAAAAATTATAAATAATATCTGAGCATGGCTGATATTTTGAGAGCGGCAGGCGGTCGGTGGTTTATATACTACATGTATTTATCATTCATATTTTTCATTATTTATTATTATCATTATCATTATGATAGAAGAACAATGACTAACATTAGTCAAAGTCTTTCTAGGAAATCAGTCCACTGGCGGCCATCTTTGGAACACTCACGGAAGCAATTTCCAGTTATGGCAGTGCAGCTCTTATCGACTTGAATGGGGAAAGACCGAAATCTCCAAAACAGTTGGTCAAGATTGCGATCAAAGAAAATATTTTAGTAAAATCTGACAACACTGAAATCATAAATTGTGCTTCTTTACCTCTGATTATGCAAAAAGAAATAAATGAAACCAAAATATAACAAAAAGAAAAAGAAAACATATAGCTAATGCACATGCACGTTCTCGAGTTGATTGGCTGGTGATGTCTGTATCTAAAAGGTGATTGGCTCATTTACCTGTTAGGCGTGACTTTGACTGTTGGGTGTTTCAATTTGTCCCATTAATTTTAATACAAGTGGTCTGTCTCTGCTATATTGTCTCTGAGTAGTGCAGTATAGGATTTCCTAAACTGTAGAAATGATCACAGTGAAATATACACTGAATGATTTATAATGGACAGATGCATTTTGTAAAGTAACTTTTAAAAAGTATTGTTTTTTTTATTATTATTTTATTAGTAGTATTTTTGTATTTTTTACTTCTGCTTTAGTTTCTTTACTATTGCTTTTGGATCTTGGCAGTGCCATACTGCAGATATTGCTGTCATTTTTGGGACAAATTTCTTGTTATGGGTCTTACATGTAAGTTGCTTTAGACAAAAGTGTCATAAAAATGACTTAATGTCTGTAAGTAGTTTTCACAGCCAAAACAATCTTATATCACGGTTAATCGCAGTTTTTTAAAGTGTGATAGCAATCCGTCCAAATTTTATTCTTGTTGCTTCTTCTTTCTGTGTGAGCATGATTTGAACTCGAATAACATTCAATAGTCCAGTAACTTCTTTTAGATATAGTTTAATAACAAAATGAACTGGAAAAATGTTACACGTTCAAAAGTCTGTATCACTCCCATATTGTATCACAAAAAACTAACCGTCATTGCCGAACATGACGTCATTGTTGCTTAGAAATATTGTATTACACATATAAAATTATTTACTTATAATTACTTAACAATGCTTAATGCACACAATTATTTGTTCCACATCTATATAAAGAAACACATAACTTATGGCTCTTACAAAAAGCTTTCAAGAATCTAATAATTCTTAAGTATTTTGTAGTATGAATGGATGTATAATAGCATTTAGCCAGTGATATTATATTTTTTTAGGCTTCATGCCAGAGCACTGAAAAATGTTGAACAGAGAAACGACATTCTCGTTCTGTGTGAAACAACATTTTAAATTCACTGGCGTGATCTTCACTTCACACTGTGGTTAAAGATTGTTCTTCCTCTTTCAAACTCAGTCTCTCAGTTAAATGTGGACGCAGTTAAATATTCAATAGTTAATATCAAATAATAATAGTTATTCTTGCCTTAGTGAGCACCACTAATATTGTTCATAAGTACAAATATTTCACTGCCAAACAGACTCAGCAAACTCAGTGTCAGAAGTCTGACAGAATATATAGAGATGAGCTGATAGTTGTGGTTTAATTTCTGCTCTTTTTCAGTTTTGAGGCTTTAAGTGTGTGTGTGTGTGTGTGTGTGTGTGTGCGTGCGTGCGTGTGTGTGTGTGTGTGTGTGTGTGTGTGGAAAGTTATTCACTAGTTTGTGGTTCTTCATTTCCATAAAGTCATAAATACTGACTTACAATCTAGAGCAGGGGTGCCCACACTTTTTTTTGTGTGTGTGATGATCTACTTTTAAATGACCAAATCAATAAGATCTACCAACTAAAAAAAAAAAAACACAGTTTAATTTAAAATAATAAAATGCTTGTTGGGACTACTGCATGTATCCCTACATGGAATTCATCTTCTAATTAATAAAATTATATATAATAATGTTCAATGTTGATATCATTCAGTTTTAAAACGAATCCCAAAACACCTACAGCACAATAGATTACAATAGCCAGGGCATTTACCTTATTCTGATGACGAGTAAATATTGACCAGGCGAGGTTTTGTTTATTCAGTTGCCATGACAACTAGGTTTGCGCATACGCGCCTTCCAAGGACTTCTGAGAACAGAGCGCGAAATTGCGATGCTACTGCCCAGATTAGATTGATTGTTGGTGCCAGATGGGCTGCTTTGAGTGTTTCTGTAATCTCTGATCTCCAGGGATTTTCACACTTTAGAGTTTACTCAGAATGGTGCCAAGAACAAAAAACAGCCAGTGAGCGGCAGTTCTGCGGCAGGGGCGTGTCTAGAGGGAGGCTGGGGGAGGCAGTGCCTCCCCTAGGATAAGCTCTGCCTCCCCTGAGAATTTGAGAAATAATCTGTCCATCTGATCAGAGGCGGCGGCAGCCGATTTTGCTGGGGTTTCAGCCCCGAATGTTTTGAGTGTAGCCCAGAATGTATTTTGAATAGTTGACTGACAAATATGAAACCGGACAAAAGCCTATGTAAACCCCCGAAATCACAAGTTGCCTTATTTCATTGTGCTTTGGCTTTGCACATACTGCATACAGCCTGTAAAAATAGACATAGGCATAATCTAGCCTATAGAATAAGTTCCTTTGCTGTCGGTAGCCTATGGGCGACTCCGTTTCTTCCTCTCTGTTGAATATGCAGCAGGTAGGGGAGGAGCTTGCACAGTCGTTGACATCAACTAACGTTACTTAGTGGCGAGTTAACGGCAATTAGCAGGAAAGACAGCAAAAATTAAGCAAATGAGGCTTTGGGGATTTTTCCGAAAGAAGTCAGTGGGTAAGAATTCACATTTGTTTTTGTCCTTGAAGTCTTAAGATCATCATCTAGCTGGCTTTCACCCACAGTAGGCTAAACCTCAAGAGTTGTAGCCTCTAACTTCCTTGTTCAGATTGATGCAGCTTGGTAGCTCCGAGTTAACGTAGTCGCCTCTCACGCCGGAGCCCCGTTCGGAGCGTACTTTTCTTGTTTATCAGGTGTTGTTTTCGCTAAGGATAACCAATAAGCATTAACATAAAATGTATGTGTGACTTGTTTTGTGATATTAGTTTGTAGTAAATATACACTTTGATTTGATTAAATGGTTTTGTAGAGTGTAGCAAAGATGAGCAACAGACTGAGGAGCAGCAGCAGCAGCTGTGCCAGAATCAGGCATGGAAACTGCTAACAATTCATCAGTCACTTTACTTTAGAGAAAGTTAAAAGTGAAACATTGTTTATCTCAATGATCCTAATGAAAGGATTTTGACAGATGAATTATTCTCATAGAGATGATGAGAATTAAATACAGTTCGATGCCATGATGTGTCAATGAACTTAGACTAAAGTCATTCATGTATTTCTTTAACTTAGGATCTTATACATTATTTTGACTATTTATGTCAAAAAATATAAATTATTTATATTCAATATTTTTTTTACCTCACTTTACTCACTATAACATAACTCTTTTGTGATGACTTTATGTTAATGTACATGAAAATTCAAGAATCATGATAGATCTAAGGGCAATCCCACTGATCTGCTCTTCCCAATACATTTTCTTCAATGGTATTGGTCCACAATTTGACATATGTAGCACTTGATGAATTAGTTGTTTGAAGCTGATTTGCAATAAGTTATGTGCTGTATCTGTTCTTTTGCATCACAGATGATTCAGGGAGGAGAGAGGATGTTGAGGATAGTACTAGAGTGGAAGATTTAGGAACTGTAGAAACAGGCCCAGCAAGAGCAAAACTCAAAGAATACCCTCTCACCCGCTTTGGACTACAGGGAAGTGGTTGCTAGTGTGAAAATAAAATTGTCTGGGCTAAGCCCCGGATGTCCTTCAATGCTGGAAACGCCTCTGCATCTGATGATAAATTACAATTTAAAAGTGGATTGTTTTGTGCATATATTTCCATCGCTAGCAGATGAGTGAGGTCTGACAAAACAAAAATCCAGTTTAAGCCCTATAGTCTAATAGGGGCCCTGTGCCTATCTCTGGGTTCCTGGCTTAGAAAAAGATATGCACTAATACAGATTGTGTGTAGTATAGCTTAATTTTGCGCCGATTTTTTCAATTGTTAATGTTGCCCCCCCAAACATGATATCCTGGTAACCCCTCTGTTCTGCGGATGGAAACGCCTTGTTGATGAGAGGTCAATGGAGAATGGCCAGACTGGTTCGAGCTGACAGAAAGGCTTCGATAACTCAGATAAAACCTCTGTACAATTGTAATAAGCAGAATAGCAGCTCAGAATGCACATGTCGATCGTTGAGACAGATGGGCAACAATAGCAGAAGACCATGATGGGCCATGAAAATATTTGACTGTAGGCTTCATCTTGTTGAACAGGAAGTCTTAAGGCTTTAACACTGACTGTGTCTGTAACGGTCTGTCATTAGTAGATCAGTATGGAGCTCAGTCCACTTCCTCTTGTGCTCTGTGAGTATTGCTTCATTTGTATTTATTTGCATGGATATCAAATGCCGTTATATTGCTGTCATGTAATGGATTGAATGTTGCAGTGTTTTTCTGTATTTCTGCTCTCATTTCCAAATTCAATCCATAATTTATAAGTAAAATATGTAAGTGTGTGAAATGAAGTGTGCGGTCAGTTCTGTGTGTGAAACAGGAAGTTGTTGTATTTGTTCAGTCATTCAGTTTTGTGCTTTTAGTAAAAGTGTGTCGAATCAGTTTTTTAGTTAACTCTGTTTTGCAGAATTGGCATTGTAGATTTTCACCAGCAGTTAGTTTGAGTGTATATAGTCCTCTACTTGTGATGTGAAACTCAGAGGTCCAGACTGATGTTTTGAACACTGTTCCCAAAACAGCTGGACAGAAACATTTCTCTGCTATGATAAATCTTTGGGTGGTAGTGCTAAACATTTTGATGAATTACTAAATTATTGTTGCAGTATATGTTTTTTTTTTTTTTGCACAGGTTGAACAAATAGTGATTTAATCTATGAAGTCAGTCCTTGTTGACTAAATTCATGTATTAACATGTATGTGATGAGGAGGAGGGCATGGCTGGGCTGTGAGGGTGCACGGCCAGTGCAGAGTCGCATAATCAGCCGGAAGGGGGATAAAGACGAGCTGAGGGTGGCAGTTTGAGAGAGAGAGAAAGAGAGAGAGAGAGAGAAAAAAACACTTACGGCCGCTTTGTGTGTTTATGTTTGTTTAAGTTCAGTTATGTAATTAAAATTATGTTAACTGTTCTGCCTGTTCCCGCCTCCTCCTTGCCCATCCTTTACCCACACCTCCAGTGCCCCATTCAGGCCAGTGAAACCTCCGGCTTTACATACTCCCCTCCTCTCCCTTCCTGGAGGGGAGATGTTGCCCATCTGGCTGTCCTTCTGCTGGCAGGTCTTCCCCGCCTCTCTGGAGCCCTGGGAGAGACAAGGGGAGGGAGCGAGACAAAGAAAGAGAGGAAAGAGAGAGAAAGATTCGCTCACCTGTTCCCAGACACACCGTCCCCTGGTCCTCAGCAACTCCTCCGTCCTCTGGCAGATGACAGCAGCTCTTCACCTGGCAGACGGCAGCAAGTCCTCTGACCCCTGGTGGACGGAATGGCTCTCCGCTTCCCTCCGGACGGCAGCATCCTCCTCCTTCCTGGGTTTTGGCACCAATGTAACGGGTAAAGGATGGTCAAGTGAGGGTGCACGGCCAGTGCTGAATCAGCTGATCAGCGAGATAAAGGGGGACCAGAGACACCAGTTTGTGCATGTGTTTGTGTTTGTATTTTGTTTTATGTTGAGTTTGACATGAAACTTTGTTTACTTTTCAGCCGGTTCATGCCTCCTCCTTTCCCGTCCTTTAACTGTTTCAATGTATTAATAAGAACTAACCCGGGAATGTGAATTTTACAGAAAACACAGACCCTTAAACTGAAACCCAATCTGAACAGATCAGCTACACATTTACACTCAATATAAAATAATATCAATATAAATGCAATTATAATGTTGATCTAGACAAATGTAAAGAGCTTGAATTGATGGTGTAATTATGGTTAGTTTTATATTGTACAAACTGTTTATAGTAAATTAATAGTTTATCAGCTCCATGTTTACACTGTAATAAACTTTTTTCTTTGTACTTTTTCAGTGCTGATTTCAAACATCCATTCTGGACACACTGAAGGTGATTCAATTTGATTCATGTATTTCATCACATTTTTACAATATGTGTGATTATAAACTAACTGTTACAAACCAGCTGAGAACATTATTGTTATGAAAAAAATCTGCATGTAAAAAAATTTAAATTTCTTCAGGAATACATCGTCACTTCAGATAACTTGTTATAAAACGGTTTGAAACTTTAAAAATGTTTCCGGTTACTTTAAGATTTGATAAATGTCATTCTCTCTCCTTTTCTTCCATTTGACTTTTTCTTAATTGTGACTTCAGAAATAAATGTTTGAATAATTGACTCATAAACAATTTTCTATTTTCAAGTTTTATTGTGTTTTGCAGTTTGTGCTGTGGGCTGTCCCATTAGCACAGGGGTGTGTGTTTGGGAACGTCTGTATATAACTTACTGGATGGACATTGAGGAGTTTAAAAGACTAGCAGGGGTCACAACCTAACTCATATTATTATTATAAGTAGTAGTAATAATAATAATATTTGAATGTATTTAATGTATTAAGGCCTTTTTGAGGAGCAAATATTGCAATTTACCGGGTCCATTTCTCCTTGTATGATATTCACTGGAAGAAAACTGCTGCATGGTGTCTGACTAAATGAAGAAAATTATTTGCAAGTAAATTCCCTATAAAGGTGATAAAATATAAGAATAGATCCATACCAATACATTTATGTAGCATAAGTTTTTGGAATGATAGAGTAAAATTTGGTGCTCTTTATCACAATAGCGGCTGTCTGGACTGACCAACGGGTACATGTCAGTTTTCTGCCATTTCAGTCATTTGATCGATCTAATGGCAAGTAAATTCTGTAAAAAGGCATTCATGTACAGATCTATAAGAATACAATTATGTAATTTTCTATAAATAAATATAATTCAAGGATAGATGTTCTGGTAAATTGTAAGTAAACTCTGTTTAAAAGTCTTATAAGAAAAGATTAATAACCCTAAATTTAAAAGGAAATGAAAAGCAATCCAGAGGTCACCATTGTTTATTGCAAGTACTCTTTGTAATTAAACTTGATGCAAGTGATACAAGAGGCAGGAGGACTGACATGTCATGTGATCCGTCAGTGCCAACTTCTGCCAGCCAGCAAGAGATCAAATCCCTCTCAACCACTGCGCAGAGAGAACAACGTAAAGCAGAAACGTTTGCACGACCAACTTAAATTGTAAAGATAGTTTTTCCACTATCTTGCTATTGCCAGCATGCCAACCCCTCCACATGGCAAAGGTGGCACATGTGCATTCATTTATCGATCCCTGGGCAAGCCTTGTAAACTTCCCCTCAATGTATATGCAGTCCGTTCTCTAACCCACACCCCTGTGCTAATGGGACAGCCCACAGCAAAAACTGAATAATGTTTAATACAACTTCACTTATTTAAGTAATAAAACACAGAAAATGAAAGTAAACCAAAAAGTAAAAGACAATTAAAAGATAATAACTATAATTATAAAAATGGGTTCAAATGCAACATTTTGAAAGAGTTTGCACAGTGGGGGCACAAACAAAATGCATTGATGATTTATCAGTGAGAGCACAAGATCTTCTGTTGGAAAAACTTTTACTATTCATGCTCCCAATGATTTTATATTTACAGAAATTCCCAAACCAACTCTGACTGTGAATCCACAGAGTTCAGTGTTCACTGGAGACACAATTACTCTGAACTGTGATGTGGATCAGTCGACAGAATGGGAGTTTATATGGACAAAAGATTCAGAGTCTGAAACATTTGAAGCTTCAGGAACTAAAACAATCAGTTCTGTGAAAGTCTCTGATGGAGGACAGTATAAGTGCAGAGCACAAAGAAGAGAAAACAGACATGTTCTCACAGATTACAGTGAACCATTAACAGTGACAGTAAAGAGTAAGTATTTTTCCTTACATTATGTACTGTTCTGAGAACACAATATACAGTAGTTTACAATGAAGTAACTGTGTTCTAGTAAATACAGCAAATTATTTGACATCAATTTCACTGTGAATCGTCTTTGAACAGAAAGACCAAAAGACAAAGTGATCGTACATCCTGATGAACGTGTGTTCAGAGGAGAGACAGTCACTCTCAGATGTGACATACAGGAGGGAGGAGATATTTAATAAATTATTTCTTAATTAATGCATTTTAAGATGTTAGGTTTATACATTACTGTGTGCACTAAACTAAAGCCCTTAGTAAATATAGCTGCTATATAATTTTGTGTTCACTGGAGTCAGAGTCAGGATAATTTACCCGAGGGGGCATTTGAAATTTCGAAAGGGGGCACAGATTTGCCAATTTACCATCAAATTTAACATTGCTGAAAATTACGGCTCGGCGGCCATCTTTGAAACGCTCCCGTGAGCTATTTTTCGATGTAAACAAGCGACATGCCAGTGCAGCTCCTATCTACTTGAATGGGGAAAGACCGAAATCTCCAGAACGGTTGTTCAAGATTACGATCAAAGAACATATTTCAAACCAGCAGTAAAATCTGACAACACTGGGATCATAAATTGTGCTTCTTTACCTCAGATTACGCCAAAAAAAACAAAAAACTAAATGTACCCATCTTGTATAGCTAATGCGCATACATATCCTCGAGTTGATTGACAGGCGATGTCTGTATCTAAAAGGTGATTGGCTCTTTTACCTGAAGGCGGGACTTCCTTTCTACATCTGTTGACCGTTGGTGACTTTTGGGCATTCCAATTTCTCCAATTCATTTTCATAGAAGTGGCCCGACTCTGCTAAAGTGTTTCTGGGCTTGAAAACCACACAAACATAAACACCTCCTGAAGCAGAGTGCATGATATATGTTCACTTCCTGGCGTTGTGAAGCAGAAGCTGCAGCCAGAAGAAACTTCTTTATCCATTGTCTGTACATGTGTCTGAAATTGTGACATGTCAGCACTTTAAAATATGCCAAAATATTAAAAATTAACAAAAAGTGAAAAAACAAAAATGTGTTTAATAAATATATAATCAAATGATCCTCTGGGGTCCGTGTAACACTTTACAGTTCATTTTTCAGAGATACAATCCAAATGCAAAAATAGAAAAACGGTTTGAAACTTTAAAAATGTTTCCAGTTACTTTAAGATTTGATAAATGTCATTCTTTCTCCTTTTCTTCCATTTGACTTTTACTTAATTGTGACTTCAGAAATAAATGTTTGAATAATTGACTCATAAACAATTTTCTATTTTCAAGTTCTCTTACGAGAGGTTCTCTCGTATTGCGTAAGCTAGCTTACCCTACAGGAAAGATTCATCTTTTCTGAGATATTGAAGCCAAAAAATTATCCTTAATTTTGTATCATTTGTCAACGCAGTGCAGCAACTGCAGACCTTGAGCGGGCTAGCTAGCGAGCTCATTGGTTGCTCTGCACGCAACTGCTGCAGCCTATAGACGAACTTAGCGTGAACTCGCGCCCAATGAGAGGGCGCCACGCTCACTGTCCCAAAGCCCGCCAGAATGGGCATGGCTAGGGTGCATATAAGCGCAGTTCGTGAGGCTGGAACCCTGATTTTCATCTCTTCAGCGAAGCTCTTCGCATCTCTGAAACTGCAAGCAGCGTCGCCGTTCGAGGGGCATCAAGCAAGCTTGGACAGCTGCCGAAGATGCCGGCCGCCGCCACCTTCAGCCATCCTGCGAGCTACGCCATCCGGCGACGTATCCTTTTTAAAGCAAACTAGTTCCTCAGTGAACTTCACAAAAGAGCACGAGCGTCTTTTAAAGATGCCTCGCACCTGCGGTTCATGGCGCACCCCTCTCAGCGCCGGAGACCGCCACATCATCTGCGCTCTCTGCCTGGGACTGGGGCATGCAGAGCTCGCCGCCGCTGACGGCGGATGCGACCTCTGCGAGGAGCTTCCGATGTCGACCCTGCGGGCTCGACTCGGCGATCAGGACCGAGCCGCCGCGCCGCCTTCTGTTTCGCCGCGCGGAAAAGCGCCGCTCCCAAAGGCTGCCGGAACCGGGTTTAGAAGCGACTGTCTCGCCGGAGCCTCTCCCTCGAGCATCGCGTTCACCCTCCCCGCCCCCCTGGGACGCGCAGTTGCCGCCGAATGGCCGCACTGCTGCCACCTCGGAGAGCGAGGCGGAGGACAAGGGCTGCTGTTCCATCATGGCTTCGGACAGCGAGGAGTGGTCACAAGCCTCCTCATCGGCCCAGGAATCCAGCAGGACCCGCGCCGGAGTCGAAGGGGAACTGATACGCCTCCTCACACAGGCCGTCGACCGCCTCGGGCTCGAGTGGTCACCGCCCCCTGAGCAGGCTCCCAACAGACTCGACGGCTGCTTTCTTCAAAGCCGTCACCGCAGCGGCGCCAGCGGCCGAGCCGCTCCCTTCCTGCCGGAACTCCACGCCGAGCTCTCTAAATGCGTGGAGCGCCTCTCTCGGCCAGGATTCGATCCCACGTCTCCACCTCTCTCGCTTCAGTGGACGGCGCCGCCGAGAAGGGCTACTCTTCCATCCCCCCGGTCGAGGATTCGGTAGCAGCACACCTTTGCCCGCCCTCCGCGAGATGGCGGTCTAAGCCAGTGCTCCCGTCTAAGGCCTGCAGAACTACTTCCGCCTGTGTTGGCCGCGCCTATTCCGCCGCCGGCCAAGCCGCATCTGCTCTGCATTCCATGGCCGTCTTGCAGATCCTCCAAGCGGACCTTCTTCGGGAATGGGATGAGAAAGGCAGGCACCCAGAGGCTGTTACAGATCTAAGGAGCGCGACGGACCTCGCCCTAGCGCCACCAAAGCTGCAGCTCAAGCCCTAGGGAAGTGCATGGCCTCGCTGACTGTAACCGAGAGACACCTGTGGCTAACGCTAGCCGACATGGGAGAAGCTGAGCGCTCCATGTTCCTCAACGCCGCTCTCTCCGTCCGGTCTCTTCGGTTCCGCGGTAAGTGGCATTGTTGACCGTTTTGAAGTCCAGAAACCCACCCAAGCCATGAATCTCTTCCTGCCTCGCCGCGCTAGCTCCTCTGCAGGCCGCCCACGTAACCAGCCTCCTGCACGAGCATCTTCACTAGCGCCCAGCTCAACAAAGCCAGACTTCCCAGCGTCGACAGGGCGGCCGCCCAGATCGCGCTCAGACAGCCGCCGCGAGACCGCCGCCCCCGCGGGCCTCGGCCTAAGATTGCGCTGAAACCTGAACCGAAGTCCTCCTAGCTTTGTTGAAAAAGCGACGGCTCAGTCCCGCCTGGCCGGACCACCGTCAAAGCTTCG
This sequence comes from Xyrauchen texanus, assembly GCF_025860055.1. Lineage (NCBI taxonomy): Eukaryota > Metazoa > Chordata > Actinopteri > Cypriniformes > Catostomidae > Xyrauchen > Xyrauchen texanus. Next base: position 41,990,221 of record NC_068287.1, read on the forward strand.
CCCCTGTCAGTCCCCTTCTCTCAGGCTACTACAGTGGTGAATTCAGCAGCCAACAAGCCGGTGTTACTACCCGCTTGCCTGCACTCAAACGCCGTTTTCACGGTGACACAAAAAGATCTTGTAAAGAGCAAACATGTCTTATGTGTAGAAAATGTGCCCACAATCCAGTGTTCACCCCTACACACAAGAATTACACTTCCCGTGTCCCTATCAGAGAGCAAACATGTCTTATGTGTAGAAAATGTGCCCACAATCCAGTGTTCACCCCTACACACAAGCATTACACTTCCCGTGTTCCTATCAGAGCACACTCACATAAAGCGGGCACAGCCCGCTCGAGTGTTAGAGTCAATAAACGCGCCCACGAGCCCATGCGCGCGTCCCCTCTCTGCCCGCTCTGTCACACGGCCAGCAAACACCTCTCTATGTGTAAGTCCCGTGCCCGTGTTTATGCTCGCGCATCACTTAACAGATGTGACTCTTTCCCCATTCATCTCAATCGGGAAGTCACTCACAGAACAGCATGTCCCTGCTGTCTGCGAGCAGTCATGCATAAGCACAATAAGCGCGCTCACACATTCTGTTCAGCCCGCTGTGTACGGCAATCAGGGTGACTCGGCCATTCACCCTCTAGCGTTACGCTTCAAAGCGTGGGAAGCTATCCCAGGGATATGCAAATGGGTGTTAAGCACAATAAAACAGGGCTATTTGCTACAGTTCGATCGCCGCCCTCCCCGCTTCAGGGCGTGGCTCGAAACTACTGTGAACACGGAAGCAGCCTGCATGCTTCGTTCAGAAATAGCAAACCTTCTGTGCAAAAGGGCCATAGAGAGTGCCGCCTTCACTGAGCTGAGTCAGGGTTTTACAGCCGTTATTTTCTTGTCCCCAAGAAAGACGGCGGCCTCAGACCAATATTAGATCTCAGGGTTTTGAACAAGGTGCTTGCAAAAAGACCGTTCAAAATGCTTACAATCAGGAAACTCCTCGCGATGTGCGCCAGGGGGACTGGTTTATTTCTTTCGATCTGAAAGATGCCTATTTTCAGATTCAGATAAATCCCCGTCACAGGCCATTCTTGAGATTCGCCTTCGACGGTCAGGTTTATCAATACACCGTCCTTCCGTTCGGCCTGTCCTTAGCACCCCGTACTTTCACGAAGTGCATGGATGCGGTGCTCGCACCCCTGCGGAGTCAGGGCTTGTGAATTCTGAACTATTTGGATGATTGGCTGATTCTGGCACAGTCACATACGGAGCTTCTGTCTCACAGGACAGTTCTCCTCAGTCATCTGAACAGTCTGGGTCTTGCAGTCAATTGGACCAAGAGCTCACTACAGCCCAGTCAGGCAATAGAACTATTGGAATAGAACTAGACTCTGTGGCAATGACGGCTCGCTTATCTACACGGCCACAGCGACTAGCCGCGTCTTTTCAGATGAACAGCCTCACGCCTCTGAAAAAATTTCAGAGAGTGTTAGGTTACATGGCCTCAGCCGCAGCAGTACTTCAGCTGGGTTTACTGTGCATGCGCCCGCTTCAGGTTTTCGGCCTATGGTCAGTTCAGGAAAAGCTCCTTCACATAAATTGTCTGGAAATGATAGCGGTCGAGTACGCTGCGTGCGCTTCCTCCCGGTCATTCAGGGTCACCACGTCCTGGTCCGTTCGGACAACAGATCTGTGGTATCCTATCTAAACCGTCAGGGCGGTGTCAGATCCAGGAACCTCTTCCATCTGACAAAACGCATACTAAGTTGGTCCCAGGGCCACCTGCGCTCGCTGAGGGCGACGCACGTGCCAGGCCACCTGAACGACGGCCCAGACAGACTGTCCAGAGACAATGTTCCCCCAGGGGAATGGTCCCTGCACGCTCAAACAGTCCAGAAATTATGGCAAATATTCGGCAGAGTAGAGATAGACCTCTTTGCATCAGAAGAGAACTCTCACTGCCCAGTATTTTTCTCGAAAAGCGAGGACGCGCTGGCCCAGGACTGGCCCAACCGCCCGCTTTACGCCTTCCCTCCCGTCTCGCTATTGCCACAGGTAATGCAGAGGATCAGGAAACGCGTCACTCGGTGCTCCTCATAGCCCCCGCTGGGAGAATCAGACATGGTTCCCGGAGCTTACGCAGCTGTCACTGACAGCCCCGTGGCCCATCCCAGTGAGAGCAGATCTCCTCTCTCAAGCTCGCGGCACGATCTGGCATCCCCACCCAGAGCGCTGGGCGCTGCACGCGTGGGTGATCAACGACTACCCATCGCTTTGCCAGAAGGAGTAATGAACACTATCATACACGCTACAGCCCCTTCCACGAGAAGACTCTATGCGTCCAAATGGTCGGTGTTTTCAAAATGGTGCACCGACAGAGACCTGGACCCACGGACATGTGGGGTGTCGTCACTGCTCGTGTTTTTACAAGAGCTGTTGGATAAGGGCAGATCCCCATCCACGCTCAAAGTGTACGTGGCGGCCGTCGCGCCGTTCGCCGAACCCCTGCACGGCCAGTCACATGGAAAAACGAGCTGGTCATCCGCTTCCTCAGGGGAGCTAGAAGGATGAACCCCCGCGCCCCCATCGGTTCCTATCTGGGATCTTTCTGTAGTTCTCGAAGCTATGAAAGCCCCCCCTTTCAAACCGCTTGAATCCGTGGATTTGAAATACCTTTCACTCAAAACCGTTTTTCTGACTGCCCTGTCATCAGTTAAACGTGTGGGAGACCTTCACGCGCTGTCTGTCAGCGCTGGTGTATGGAGTTTGGACCAAGTGACTCCAAGGTCATTTTAAAGCCTAGACACGGCTATGTCCCCAAGGTGATCGGTACTCCTTTCAGAGCACAGATTATTTCCCTATCGGCTCTGCCAGCATCCGATAGCGAACGCGACACAAATCTCCTTTGCCCAGTCCGCCTCTTTCAGACGCGCTGAGCAGCTTTTCGTTTCGTTCGGAGGGCGCACCAAGGGTCTCGCCACCTCGAAACAGACACTGTCTAGATGGATAGTGGACGCTATTGCTGCCGCGTACGCGTCGAAAGACCTGCCATGCCCGTTAGGCATTAGGGCTCACTCCACCAGAGGCATGGCCTCCTCGTGGGCATGGTCCAGCGGGATTTCCATTCAGGACATATGTGTGGCAGCGGGCTGGGCTTCCCCCTCCACCTTTGTCAGATTTTACAATCTGGAAGTGCCCGCTCTGCAGGCAAAACTACTAGCGGTTTAATACGCTACAGCTCCCCTGGTGAGCTGCACTAATGGGACACATTCCACACAGACCGGCACCGCCGCTCTGTTTTTCCCTTCCCACTATGTGCTTATGTATCACACACACACTGACCCGCACTCTTGCCGGCCAAATATTATTTCCCCACTCACAAGGGCTCCCCCGGGTCCCCCCACCCCAATGGGGCTCATGCAGTGGATGCTTGGCGCGACGGCGTTGACAATGGGTTCCGTGAGCGTAAGCTAGCTTACGCAATACGAGAGAACCTCTCGTAAGAGAACGTCTCGGTTACCTACGTAACCTCGGTTCTCTCTAGATGAGGGAACGAGTATTGCGTAGCTGGCCGTGCTCGCGCCACGAGCGATTTTCGCTTCATTCAATGAAAACCAGGGTTCCAGCCTACGAACTGCGCTTATATGCACCCTAGATACGCCCATTCTGGCGGGCTTTGGGACAGTGAGCGCGTGGGTGCCTCTCATTGGGTGCGAGTTCACGCAAGTTCGTCTATAGGCTGCAGCAGTTGCCGCAGAGCAACCAATGAGCTCGCTAGCTAGCCCGCTCAAGGTCTGCAGTTGCTGCACTGCGTTGACAAATGATACAAAATTAAGGATAATTTTTTGGCTTCAATATCTCAGAAAAGATGAATCTTTCCCGTAGCGTAAGCTAGCTTACGCAATACTCGTTCCCTCATCTAGAGAGAACCGAGGTTACGTAGGTAACCGAGACGTTTTATTGTGTTTTGCAGTTTGTGCTGTGGGCTGTCCCATTAGCACGGGGGTCAAATCAAATCAAATCAAATCACTTTATTGTCACACTACTGTGTATACAATTGCAACAGTAGGTGAAAGTCTTGTGTGCAGTTCTGAATAACATAGCAGTACCAATTACAATAAACAAAATATTTACACAACACAATTTACATAACAAATGTACACATACTTATACAACACAATATACAATGTACAGTAAACAATACACACAATATAGAATACACATACAATAAAAATAAAAAATAAAAAATATGGGTAAGGGTATATAAAAATATACGTACAGTCAGTCGTTGAATTGGGGAGAATATATTTGACAGTCCAGTGTGTGGTACAAGACGATGATTAATAAAGTGCAGTGCTGATTGTTGATCGTGAGAGATCAAGTGTTCAAAAGTCTGATTGCTTGGGGAAGAAGCTGTCATGTAGTCGGCTGGTGCGGGTCCTGATGCTGCGATACCGCCTGCCTGATGGTAGCAGTGAGAACAGACCATGACTCGGGTGGCTGGAGTCTCTGATGATCCTCCGAGCTTTTTTCACACACCGCCTGTTATAGATATCCTGGAGGGAGGGAAGCTCACCTCCGATGATGTTTCTGGCAGTTCGCACCACCCTTTGCAGGTCTTTGCGGTTGTGGGCGGTGCTATTGCTATACCAGGCGGTGATGCAGCCAGTCAGGATGCTCTCTACAGCACTAGTGTAGAACCGTGTGAGGATGTGGTGGTTCATTCCAAACTTCCTCAGCCGTCTCAGGAAGAAGAGGCTGGTGAGCCTTCTTCACAATGGCCTCAGTGTGGCTGGACCATGTGAGTTGCTCAGTAATGTGGACACCGAGGAACTTGTAGCTGCTGACTCTCTCTACCGGTGCTCCGTTAATGGTGATGGGGCGGTGTTCTCTGTCTTTCTTCCTGAAGTCCACTACAAGCTCCTTGGTTTTACTGACGTTGAGGGAGAGGTTGTGCTCCTGACACCAGCGTGTCAGTGTGTGCACCTCCTCTCTGTAGGCTCTTTCATCATTGTCAGTTATCAGACCTACCACCATCGTACTGTCAGCAAACTTAATGATGGCATTGGAGCTATGTGTCGCCACACAGTCATGTGTGTATAGTGAATACAGGAGTGGGCTGAGAACACAGCCCTGCGGGGCTCCAGTGTTGAGGGTCAGTGATGAGGAGATGTTGCTGCCCATTCTACCCACCTGACGTCTGCCTGACAGGAAGTCCAGGATCCAGCTGCAAAGCGAGCTGTTTAAGCCCAGATTCCGGAGTTTCTCATCAAGCTTGGAGGGCACTATGGTGTTGAATGCTGAGCTGTAGTCTACAAACAGCATTCTCACATATGCGTTCCTTTTTTCCAGATGGGAGAGAGCAGTGTGCAGTGTAGATGCAATGGCATCATCAGTGGAGCGGTTGTAGCGGTAGGCAAACTGCAATGGGTCCAAAGAGGGGGGCAGAGCAGAGCAGATGTGATCTCTGATTAACCTCTCAAAGTATTTGCTTATGATGGGGGTCAGAGCAACAGGACGCCAGTCATTTAAGCAAGTGATTTTGGCTTGCTTAGGTACAGGCACAATGGTTGATGTTTTAAAGCATGTGGGGACTACAGACAGGGAGAGGGACAGGTTGAAAATGTCTGTAAAAACACCAGCCAGTTGGTTCGTGCGTGTGTGTTTGGGAACGACTGCATATTACTTACTGGATGGACATTGAGGAGTTTAAAAGGCCAGCAGGGGTCACAACCTAATTCATATTATTATTATAAGTAGTAGTAATAATAATAATATTTTAATGTATTTAATGTATTAAGGCCTTTTTAAGGAGCATTTATTGCAATTTACCAGGTCCATTTCTCCTTGTATGATATTCACTGGAAGAAAACTGCTGCATGGTGTCTGACTAAATGAAGAAAATTATTGGCAAGTAAATTCTCTAAAGAAGTTAATATATAAGAATAGATCCATACCAATACATTTATGTAGCATAAGTTTTGGGAATGATTGTGTTACGGTCCTGTGTTGTCCGCCCCGTGTTTTCTGTTTCACTCTGCACGTTACATTTTTTTTGTTGTCCGCCCCGAGTCTCACTGTCCTTGTATAACTACACTTCTCGTCACTCCCGGCCCTGATCACTGTCTTATTGTCCACACCTGTCTGTCATTTTGTCATTACCGTGTCTGTTTATTTAAACCCCGCTGTTTTCCCCTTCCTTTGTCGTTCGTTGGTGTTTTCATGTCTAAGCCTTACGTTTGTGTTAGCGCTAAGTCAGTGGCCTCTCTCTCTGTTCATGTTCCCTGCTCGTTCGAGGATACCCTGCTGTTTGTCTGTTTCGAGGTTACCCTGCCCTGCGTGGATGTTCGCTCCCTGCACCCTGTTTGTATGTTGTCTAGTGTTTTAGTTTCTTTTCCCATCGTGGACCCTTTTGTTTGTTCCTGTGTTTATATTCTTTTGTGTAGCCACAAATAAAGCCGCATTTGGATTCACACCCCCGTCTGCCTTCTCCTGCTTCACATTCATAACAGATTGAGTAAAATTTGGTGTTCTTTAACACAATAGCGGCTGTCTGGACTGACCAACGGGTACATGTCAGTTTTCTGCCATTTCAGTCATTTGATCGATCTGTAAAAAGGCATTCATGTATAGATCTATAAGAATACAATTATGCAATTCCTAGAAATAAATATAATTCAAGGATAGATGATCTGGTAAATTGCAAGTAAACTCTGTTTAAAGGCCTTATAAGAAAAGATTAATAACCCAAAATTTAAAAGGAAATGAAAAGCAATCCAGAGGTCACCATTGTTTATTGCAAGTATTCTTTGTAAATAAACTTGATGCAAGTGATACAAGAGGCAGGAGGATTGACATGTCATGTGATCCGTCAGTGCCAACTTCTGCCAGCCAGCAAGAGATCAAATCCCTCTCAACCACTGCGCGGAGAGAACAACGTAAAGCAGAAACGTTTGCACGACCAACTTAAAGTGTAAAGATAGTTTGTCCACTATCTTGCTATTGCCAGCATGCCAACCCCTCCACATGGCAAAGGTGGCACATGTGCCTTCATTTATCGATCCCTGGGCAAGCCTTGTAAACTTCCCCTCAATGTATATGCAGTCCGTTCTCTAACCCACACCCCTGCGCTAATGGGACAGCCCACAGCAAAAACTGAATAATGTTTAATACAACTTCACTTATTTAAGTAATAAAACACAGAAAATGAAAGTAAACCAAAAAGTAAAACACAATTAAAAGATAATAACTATAATTATAAAATGGGTTCAAATGCAACATTTTGACAGAGTTTGCACAGTGGGGGCACAAACAAAATGTATTGATGATTTATCAGTGAGAGCACAAGATCTTCTGTTGGAAAACTTTTACTATTCATGCTCCCAATGATTTTATATTTACAGAAATTCCCAAACCAACTCTGACTGTGAATCCACCGAGTTCAGTGTTCACTGGAGACACAATTACTCTGAACTGTGATGTGGATCAGTCAACAGGATGGGAGTTTATATGGAGAAAAGATTCAGAGTCTGAAACATTTGAAGCTTCAGGAACTAAAACAATCAGTTCTGTGAAAGTCTATGATGGAGGACAGTATAAGTGCAGAGCACAAAGAAGAGGAAACAGACATGTTCTCACAGATTACAGTAAACCATTAACAGTGACAGTAAAGAGTAAGTATTTTTCCTTACATTATGTACTGTTCTGAGAACACAATATACAGTAGTTTACAATGAAGTAACTGTGTTCTAGTAAATACAGCAAATTATTTGACATAAATTTCACTGTGAATCGTCTTTGAACAGAAAGACCAAAAGACAAAGTGATCGTAAATCCTGATGAACGTGTGTTCAGAGGAGAGACAGTCACTCTCAGATGTGACATACAGGAGGGAGGAGATATTTAATAAATTATTTCTTAATTAAAGCATTTTAAGAGGTCAGATTTATACATTACTGTTTGCACTAAACTAAAGCCCTTAGTAAATATAGCTGCTATATAATTTTGTGTTCACTGGAGTCAGGATAATTTACCCGAGGGGCAGGGGCGTAGGAGCCATTACATTTCAAAATCTAAGTTTTGTCCCCCCCACTATTTCCCAGTGTAAGATTTTGTTTTGCATTGCCTGCCTATCTCTGCCGATTTCGGAGTCTCCAAATGAATCCATTCTGTAACTTTTAAATAGGCCTACGTCCAATTCAAAGTCACGTTGCTCACGGTACTAGACAGATCCGCAGACTGTACGCTCCACAAAGTTGCGTTCAGACGTTCAGCTGTTTTCTTCAGCAGTCTGTTCAAGTTGCAGCTGACAGCCTGTTCTGCATCTAAAGGTAAAACCTCCCACACTTGTCTGTCTGGAGTAAAGTTTTAGAAAATCTTCTTGACCGACAGATCGCGTTCCTTCATCGTTTTGTCGCTATGGTTACACACACACACACACACACACCGTTGGCGGTGCGCTCAAAGTCATCTGTCAGTTGGGCAGTTACCTAAAATCTCATGAATGTCAGTTGGGCAGTTACCTAAAATCTCATGAATGAAGTTAAAACCCTTCATGTCACTGGATGAAATAAAATCGACTAGCAAAAATACAGGAGGCCGCCTTACAAACGAGTGTGTGTGGAGGATATTGTCATTTCGCCGTAAGGTTTTGATAGCGTCATTTATTTATAAGGAGGGCAACACTCCAGTCCAGGAGGTGGCACTAATGCACCTAAAAACGGTTTATTTATGTATGCTTCGGCAGCCGGGGTTTTTATTTCTTGTATGTAAATCTAGTATGATGTAAATGTGAGGTAAGTTAACGTAGGAAAGGAAACGTGGAAGTAAAAATACTGAAATAAATACTGATAACATATTTTGGGCGGTTTTGTTTGCATTTTGGCGGTTTTTGAACAGTTTTTGGGCTAATTCAGCCGATGAAATGGCAGATTGCTGGTTTTCAGTTTGATCATCAGTTTTGTTGTATTCTGAAGCTGTCAAATATAGCCTTAGAAGCAAACTATCTAATTTTATGTTGTGTAAAACAGGCAAATGTTAGCTAATTAGTTAACTAGCTATATGCTATCAAAGCTGATGAACAGCCAAGAGTGTGTGAATGTGCCATTGATACGTGTCCATAAACTATGTAGAAGTAATATTAGTCACAAATTGTTCACACAGAGATGAGCATCCTACAGTACTTTAAGAGGAAGAGGACAGAGGAGAAGCGGGCTTGTAAGTTTAATGGATAGCTACATACAGTATATTCTAAAATTCACATAGTAAAAGCACTTTAGATCAAATTAGGCCAACGGCATGTCATCAGAGTTTGCATTGAAACCAGTTCTGTGTCCTCAAACATTTGTTACTTTCCTAGACAGGAGATGAAGAGACCACAGAACAGGGAGAGTTAGGGCCAAGTGAGACACAGGTAATGGGAATATAACAGAATGCTCATTTGTGTAGGATAACAGAATACATTGGTACTGTGTCCAGCTAATTTAACTAGTTGTTCTTATGATTAATATACAGGTGCTGGTAATATAATTAGAATATCATCAAAAAGTTGATTTATTTCAGTAATTCCATTCAAAAAGTGAAACTTGGATATTATATTCATTCATTACACACAGACTGATATATTTCAAATGTTTATTTAATTTAATTGTGAGGATTAAAACTGACAACTAATGAAAATACCAAATTCAGTATCTCCGAAAATTAGAATATTACTTAAGACCAATACAAAAAAAAGATTTTTAGAAATGTTGGCCAACTAAAAAGTGTGAACATGTAAAGTATGAGCATGTGCAGCACTCAATACTTAGTTGGGGCTCCTTTTGCCTGAATTACTGCAGCAATGCGGCGTGGCATGGAGTCGATCAGTCTGTGGCACTGCTCAGGTGTTATGAGAGCCCAGGTTGCTCTGATAGTGGCCTTCAGCTCTTCTGCATTGTTGGGTCTGGCGTATTGCATCTTCCTCTTCACAATACCCCATAGATTTTCTATTGGGTTAAGGTCAGGCGAGTTTGCTGGCCAATTAAGAACAGGGATACCATGGTCCTTAAACCAGGTACTGGTAGCTTTGGCACTGTGTGCAGGTGCCAAGTCCTGTTGGAAAATGAAATCTGCATCTCCATAACGTTGGTCAGCAGCAGGAAGCATGAAGTGCTCTAAAACTTCCTGTTAAACTTCAGAAAACACAGTGGACCAACACCAGCAGATGACATGGCACCCCAAACCATCACTGACTGTGGAAACTTTACACTGGACTTCAAGCAACGTGGATTCTGTGTCTCTCCTCTCTTCCTCCAGACTCTGGGACCTTGGTTTCCACATGAGATGCAAAATTTGCTCTCATCAGAAAAGAGGACTTTGGTCCACTGTGCTTTATTAAATCCAGAGTCAACGCAGCCGTCTACCAGGACATTTTCAGAGCACTTCATGCTTGCTTCATTTTCCGGCAGGATTTGCACCTGCCCACACTGCCAAAAGAACCAAAAGCTGGTTCAATGACCATGGTATTACTGTTTAACTACTGTGTGATTTCATGTAATATTCTATTTTTTGGGGATTTTGATTTCATGGGTTTCATAAGCTGTAAGCCATAATCATCAAAATTATAACAAATAAAGGCTTGAAATATCTCACTTTGCATGTAATGAGTCTATATAATATATTAGTTTCACCTGTTAAGTTGAATTCTTGAAATAAATCAACTTTTTGATGATATTCTAATTTTATGACCAGCACCTGTATATATTTGAATGTAAAATGAGTTTATCGCTGAAGCTTTATAATGATAAGCTACGCTAAGTAAAGTGGCTTTTTATGATAACAATTTATAGAGTTTGATTTGTTTTATTTCGTGTACATTCAATAGAGCAGCCAGAATTGGAGAGAGGTCAGGGTTTCAGAGCAGGTCAGCCAGACAGAGCATCAAAGGCCATATCAACCTAAGGCAGGATGTATCATTCAGCAGCAGCTTGCAAACAAGACACTTAGTTTCCAGGATAGATGGTACAAGAACTATATATGGCTACACTACTGTCCTGATGTGAGAGGTATACTCTGTTTCTATTGCATGAAAGCATTTAAAAATCAAACAAGTCCCCTTGCTAAAAGTGTAGATCAGTCATTTGTATCTACAGGATTCCAAAACTGGAAAAAAGCAATAGAAAAATGTAAATCACATGAAATATCTCAAGCACACAAAGTGGCCATAACAACACACACACACATCAGGCAAAATCAATAGACACACAGTTATCATCAGCAAAGGCTCTTCAGCAACAGCAGGCAAGGTCTCATCTGCTACAAATTGTTGGCTCATTGCAGTTTCTTGCTAGAAAAGGTACTGCTATTCGCGGTCATGAAAACAGTGAGGGATATTTCAGGCAGCTCCTTCGTCTCAGGTCAGAGGATATTGAGGGACTGGAGAGTTGGATAGAGAGGAGGTCAAATTTTCTCAGCCCTCAAATTCAAACTGAGATTTTGCAGATCCTGTCTTTAAACATTGTGCGGGAGATAGCATCTGCTGTGCGGAACTTGCCGACACTCCAATATTCCATCATCATGGATGGCACCCAAGATGTTGCAGGGGTAGAGCAGGAGTCAATCTGCATCCGGTATGAGGACCATGATCTAATACCTCATGAAGAGTTTGTCGGTCTTTATGAAGTGTCTTTGACCACAGGGGAAAATCTGGCTAGGGTTGCCACTGAGGTCCTCCATAGAATGAATTTGCCGCTATCTGGTCTCCGTGGGCAAACGTACGATGGAGCTGCAAACATGTCTGGCAAGACTGGTGGAGTGCAGACCAAAATCAAGGAGATTCAGCCTCTTGCCCTCTATGTCCATTGTGGACCACATTGCGTCAATCTTGTAACACAGGCTGCCTGCAGTTCATCCTGTGTGGTTATGGATGCACTGTCATTGGTCCACAAACTTGGAACCCTCTTCAACCAGTCAGGCAAGTTTAAAACGGTCTTTAAAGAGATTGCCAAATCAGAACATGGGAACATCAAAACACTGAAGCCCTTATGCCCTACCAGATGGGTTGTCAGGATGAAGGCTATTCGAGCTGTTCTTGGGCAGTATGAGGCAGTGCTGCTCAGTCTGGAGGAGATGGCTTCATCTGGTTACTCTGAAACAACAATCACAGCTAGGGGGCTTTTGGAGCGATTCCAAAAGGGGACCACGGTGCTTCTTCTTGCTTGTGAAGTGATTGGAGAACTAGAGTGTCTGAATTACTCCCTACAGACGTCAACAGGAACTGTCATGGGCATGACGGCAGCTGTGGACTGCGTGAAGTCAACTCTGAAGGCAAAGAGGTCAGATGAAATGTTTCACCGCATATACACAAGGGCCACTGAGCTAGTCACCAGCACAGGTATTGAACCTATCCAGATGCCGCATGTCAGAAAGCCACCCAAGCGCTTCACAGGAAATGCAACAGCATTTGTCCCAGCAACCACTGAAGAGCATTACCGCATTGCCTTCTTCAAAATGCTGGATACTGTGGACATGCAACTAACCAAGCGCTTTGAACAGAGTAGCCTGCAAGTCCTGGATGAATTAGAGAGAGTGCTCCTGACTGGAAAGACGCAAGATGTTGTCAGCCAATATCCAGAGCTAGATCGGCATTCACTGGAGGTACAGATGCCAATGTTCAAGCTTCAGTTCGACTATAGTACCACTCTTGAGGCTACAAACATACTAAAAAATCTGCTGCCAGAGGTCCGCAGTCTCTTCAGCAAGGTAGAGACATTGGTGAGGCTGCTTTTGGTTGTTCCTTCTTCCTCTGCAGAAGCAGAAAGAAGTTTCAGTTCCCTAAGAAGTCTGAAGACCTGGCTAAGGAGCACAATGTCACAGACCCGTCTAAACAGCACTGCAATCTGTCACATCCATCAGAACAAGTTGAATCGTCTAGATAGAGCAAGAAGGCATGTTTTTGGGACCTTCAATTAAGTCAACATGCTCTTTCTGTCCATCACCTGGCTCTGCCTCAGTCTCTCTCCATCACTGCCTCAACCTCCATCCATCCCCAGGCTCTGCCTCAGTCTCTCTCCATCAGTCTGCCTCAGCCTCTCTCCATCAGTCTGCCTCAGTCTCTCTCCATCAGTCTGCCTTAGTCTCCATCCATCAGTCTGCCTCAGCCTCTCTCCATCAGTCTGCCTTAGTCTCCATCCATCAGTCTGCCTCAGTCTCTCTCTCCATCAGTCTGCCTCAGTCTCTCTCCATCAGTCTGCCTCAGTCTCCATCCAGCAGTCTGCCTCAGTCTCCATCCAGCAGTCTGCCTCAGTCTCCATCCAGCAGTCTGCCTCAGCCTCTCTCCAGCAGTCTGCCTCAGTCTCCATCCATCAGTCTGCCTCAGCCTCTCTCCATCAGTCTGCCTTAGTCTCCATCCATCAGTCTGCCTCAGTCTCTCTCCATTAGTCTGCCTCAGCCTCTCTCCATCAGTCTGCCTTAGTCTCCATCCATCAGACTGCCTCAGCCTCTCTCCATCAGTCTGCCTTAGTCTCCATCCATCAGTCTGCCTCAGCCTCTCTCCATCAGTCTGCCTTAGTCTCCATCCATCAGTCTGCCTCAGTCTCTCTCCATCAGTCTGCCTCAGTCTCCATCCATCAGTCTGCCTCAGTCTCTCTCCATCAGTCTGCCTCAGTCTCCATCCATCAGTCTGCCTCAGTCTCCATCCATCAGTCTGCCTCAGCCTCTCTCCAGCAGTCTGCCTCAGTCTCCATCCATCAGTCTGCCTCAGCCTCTCTCCATCAGTCTGACTCAGTCTCCATCCATCAGTCTGCCTCAGCTTCTATCCATCAGTCTGCCTTAGTCTCCATCCATCAGTCTGCCTCAGTCTCTCTCCATTAGTCTGCCTCAGTCTCTCTCCATCAGTCTGCCTCAGTCTCCATCCATCAGTCTGCCTCAGTCTCCATCCATCAGTCTGCCTCAGCCTCTCTCCATCAGTCTGCCTCAGTCTCCATCCATCACCAGGCTCTGCCTCAGCCTCTCCCCATTGCCAGGGTCTGCCCCAACCTCTTTATCACCAGGCTCTGCCCCAACCTCTTTATCACAAGGCTCTGTCCCAGCCCGATCATCTTCTAAATGGTGTGTTTTCATTTATGTGTTCTTTATTAAATAAAGTATGTTTTTGTACAGTTCATGGTATGTAGTCATTTGGTTGTAGTTATATTAGATTGCTTCTCTCTGTTTTTATAATCTACCCAGTCTGTCACTGCATATACCCTCTTACAACCAAACTAAGTAGTACAGTCTGTTCGAAAAGTCATTAGAAATGAGCATTTAAGTGCTTTATATATATTAAAAATATTTTAAAAAGCGGGGAATTTCCCCCGAACCCCCCTAGCATTTCCTGTCCCCCCCAGGCTCAAAATTGCTCCTTTGAAATTTCGAAAGGGGGCACAGATTTGCCACTTTACCGTCAAATTTAACATAGACAAATTACGTCTCGGCGGCCATCTTTGAAAAGCTCCCGGGAGCTATTTTTCGATGTAAACAAGCGGCATGCCAGTGCAGCTATCTACTTGAATGGGGAAAGACCGAAATCTCCAAAACGGTTGTTCATGATTATGATCAAAGAACATATTTCAAATCAGCAGTAAAATCTGACAACACTGGGATCATAAATTGTGCTTCTTTATCTCAGATTACGCAAAAAAACGAAATGTTCCCATCTTGTATAGCTACCCAGATAGCAAAAAATATCCGCACGGCTTCTTTTTGCCGCCGTCCCTAAGCTGTCGGCTATAGGTGCGTCCCACTGGCGGGGATGAAACGTTTGCCGCCGAATTCGTCACTCCCATTTCTTGCGAGATGCCCGCTTCATTTCCTCTGGCGGTTGCCTCGGGCTGATCGACCGCGGGCGGCTGGCGGCAAGCCGCTTTGAAATATAAGGTTCCCTATCGAGAGGTCTCTCCTATTGCGTAAGTAGCTTACGCTATGGGAAAACTCCGTTTCTCGAGAAATATTGAAGTCTTTATGTAAAACGCATTGCAGCTGCACAGCAGACAGTGATGAGCGAGGCAGCTCGGTCATTGGCTGTGCTGCGGCAACTGCTCGAACCAGTGACGGGGCGACTTAGAATGCGCGACCAATGGGGGTGCGTCCCGCATTCGCGCGCTCAGAGCCTGCTGAAATTAGCATATGAGGGCTATATAATGAACGTCCCGTCATGCCAGTTCTTTTAGATTTAATATCCTTCAGTGAAGACCTTCTCTTCGCTGGATCCTCCGGATTTTTGGAGTCTTTCGCCGCCGTGGACAAGCTTACAGCGGGACTGCTGAGAGGACGCCGGCATCTTCAGCCGCCTTCGAAGCCTTCTGCTACGCCATCCGGCGCGCATCGCATATCCTTTACTGAACAAGCATTCGCCCCCGCGACGCTTTTTAAGAGTAAAAGAGTTATTTTCCAGGCGTTGTTTCAAATGCCTTCAGCCTGCGCTTCGTGCAGAGGCCCTCTTTCCGACGGAGATCGGCACATCATCTGCACTCGCTGCCTGGGTCTGGACCACGCAGAAGCTGCACTCATTCAGGGCGGATGCCCTCAAGAGCCGTGTCCCCACTCACGCGTGGCGCTCGGGCCACTTTTTGATCAGAGCGAATCACGGCTGTATAAAAGCCCTGACGCCCTGGAAAGCCATAAACTGGTATCAAACCGGCGTGAGTCTGGGCGTGAATACGCGGAGAAAAATGATCACGACAGATGCCTCCAAAATAGGATGGGGGGCCCTTTACGAGGGCAGGCCTGTTTCCGGTTTTTGGTCAAACCCGGAAAAGCGCCTACATATAAACTGTCTGGAAATGAAAGCGGTCGCTTTGGCTCTCAGAGCCCTGCTTCCGTACCTGCAAAACGAACACGTCCTGGTCCGAACGGACAACATGACGGTAGTTTCGTATATAAATCACCAAGGTGGACTCAGGTCGAGCTCCCTGCACTCTATGGCCAGGGAGCTCATTCTATGGTCACAACACCACCTGCGCTCGCTAAGGGCAGCGCACGTGCCAGGCATCCTGAACCAAGGAGCGGACATGCTATCCAGAGACAAAGTTCTCCCAGGAGAATGGTCTCTCCACCCTCTGACGGTTCAGTGGTTATGGCGAACCTTTGGCGAGGCAGAGGTCGACCTCTTCGCCTCCAAGGAAAACGCGACTGCCCTCTCTTCTTCTCAAAAAGCACGGACGCTTCGCCCAAGTTTGGCCGAGCCGCCCCTTGTATGCTTTTCCCCGATCGCGATGCTGCCTCAGGTCATCAGTCGGATCAGGGAGGTGAAATGTGCAGTGCTCCTGGTAGCCCCACTCTGGAAAAACCAGGCGTGGTTTCCAGAGCTTGTACAGATGATGCAATCTGCCCCATGGCCGATTCCGCTGAGGCAAGACCTCCTCGGACAGGCCAGCGGGATGATTCTTCATCCCCGCCCGATCTGTGGGCCCTCCATGCATGGCCCCTCAACGGGTTCCCGAGAACCTCCCCAGTGGAGTTCTGAAAACCATTACTGAGGCACGAGCCCCCTACTAGGCGCTTGTATGCCCAAAAGTGGAAAGTGTTCAGTGACTGGTGTGATACCAAGAGCTTGAACCCCAAAGCGTCGCGAGATACCAAGTGTACTCGCCTTTTTGCAGGAGCTGCTGGAGGCGGGCCGCACACCCTCCACGCTCAAAGTCTATGTGGCTGCTATAGCGGCGTCACACAATCCTGATAAAGGACATTCATTAGGAAAAAATGATCTGATCGTTCGTTTCCTAAGAGGCGCTAGGAGGATGAACCCTCCTCGCCCACCTTCAGTGCCGATCTGGGACCTGGCCACGGTACTGGACGCACTCAAAGGTGCCCCGTTCGAACCTCTCCGAACCGTGCACCTCAAGCAGCTCTCGCTCAAAACCACGCTCTTGCTGGCACTCGCTTCAGTTAAAAGAGTGGGCGACCTGCACGCTGTCATCAACGCTGCTTGCCTGGAATTTGGACCTAACTGACTGCAGAGTTGTCCTTAGGCCAAAGCACGGGTATATTCCTACGGTGCTCTCTACACCCTTCAGAGCACAGGTGATATCTCTGGCAGCCTATCGTCCTCAGCAGGCGAAGGTGATGCAAATTTACTCTGCCCGGTCAGGGCGCTAAGAGTATATTTGGAGCGTTCTGCCCTGTTCAGACAGACGGAACAATTATTCGTATGCTTTGGCGGCCGAACTAAGGGTCTCGCTGTCTCAAAGCAACGAATATCAGCTGGATAGTGGATGCTATAAGCTAGCTTATGGAGCCAAGGGCCTTCAATGCCCCTTAGGCGTCAGAGCTCACTCTACGAGGAGCATGGCCTCCTCGTGGGCATGGTTGAGTGGGATACCCATTGAAGATATTTGTGCGGCGGCAGGCTGGGCCTCGCCTCGACATTTATCAGGTTTTATAACCTACAGGTCCCTCACTGCATTCCAACATTCTATCAGTCTGACTGTGGAATGAACTGGAGTATGTATATGCTGGGCATCATCTCCTCCCTTATAATGTCCGTCTCTGACCGACTTAGAGGGTTTATTATGCGTACCAGTACACAAAAGCTCAGTACATGAGATATGTGCTTGTGTTTGTACAAGGAGCGCCCCACCTTGAAGGCAAGGAGCCCTGTCATACCCCACTATATAGCTCGCCGCTGGCCGGCTCGTGGAATATCACTTTGCTTTAAGGCTCAGGCACCTGCCTCTGGCTTTATAGAGCGAAGTCAGCACGCACGGCCTTTTACATGGTGTTCCCATAGCGTAAGCTACTTACGCAATAGGAGAGACCTCTCGATAGGGAGCGACTCGGTTACTAACCTAACCTCGGTTCCCTGAGAGGAGGGAGCGACTATTACGTAAGCTGCCGTGTCTGTGCTTGGTCAGTTCAGCTTCAGTCGATTGAACCTAAAAGAACTGGCATGACGGGACGTTCATTATATAGCCCTCATATGCTAATTTCAGCAGGCTCTGAGCGCTGCGAATCGCGAACAGCCCCCATTGGTCGCGCGTTCTAAGTCGCCCGTCACTGGTTCGAGCAGTTGCCGCAGCACAGCCAATGACCGAGCTGCCTCGCTCATCACTGTCTGCTGTGCAGCTGCAATGCGTTTTACATAAAGACTTCAATATTTCTCGAGAAACGGAGTTTTCCCATAGCGTAAGCTACTTACGCAATAGTCGTTCCCTCCTCTCAGGGAACCGAGGTTACGTTAGTAACCGAGTCGATTTCTACTCTCAAAATCGACCAGCCATGTTGGCTATTATTATTTTTTGCTCCAAAGCCATTAGGGTTTATAACAGAGGCTTGACTTGATTCCATGATTAGGTAAGGTTTAGGAAATGACATTTAAATTACTTTGAAACTCTGAAGCGATTATACAGTAATATATGTAAAATATATTGAATTATTTTATGCACTTGAAAATTGTTTACATTTCTTTGATTGCTGCGCATTTGAGACATGCACCAATAAACCAAAAATAATTCCTTTTGTAAAACTTACTTGGCAATAAATATCTTTATGATTCTGATTAGGATTTAAAATAGATATTTAATTCATGGTATGAACAATTTAGCAGAATAAATTGATGAAGTTAGACTTTTCACGAATGCCTGACTATCAGTGAACAGTGAAAGACATCTGCAACATGGCCAAAATCTCGGGTATACTTAAAGTTTTTTATTAATTTGCAACCATGGTGATATCTATCATAAACATGAAAATCCCTGTTTTGACGTGAAGGATAAACTCAATGAAAAAGCGAAATTATCCTCTGGTTTCACAGTTGCGCAGAAATTTCGATTATGTCTACATTTTTTCCAACCTCGACTTTTTTTTGTTATTTCACCTTTTACAGGTTTTGCAATTATGACCTGTACAAATGTTTAAGAAAGTGTTAAAGTCCCTGTAAAGGCAATAAAAAAAAAATCTAAACGCATTATACATGTTAAAAATGTATTGCTAAAACAAAGACTGAACTGTGAAGTTCCGCTGTCGCCATATCTGTTTCCGGTTTACTTGCGCGTCGCCCAAAATGTCTGTTTTTACTCGATGTCTCCAGAATCTTCCGAAAATACTGGCGTCAGCGATGTTCATCGCATTGTTGATGCCTGGTCCCCTGCTTACATATCCTCGAATTGATTGACAGGTGATGTCTATGCTGTCCTTGCAACTGCGTCACTTTGAAGAAACTAGACAGCTAGCTAACAAACACACACACACGAAGCAGTTTATCCTTTCCAGAATGTTTACTTGTGTGATCCTTATTTCTTTTTTGTAAAACTGAAATACAATAAACAAGAAATGAAATTACAACTTGTACATTAATTCGTTTGATATAAATATAAACACATGCACTACAATCTGCACTTGCGTATACATGTGATAGAAAACTTCCTTACATTTTCATATCGATCACAAACATATTTTCAAGAGGAAATATTATGTTACCAAATAACACTTTTAAAGATCTTTACAAATAGTAAATAAACTTACAGGCATATCTTTCTCCAAGGCAATAAATGTTGAACTGTTGCCGAACTAATAAATCAACGTATGTACAGAAAAATAACAAACTGCAATACTAAAATGGCCACTAGATGGCGATTTTTACCATGACCAGATAATGGGCAGAACAATGTCTGTATCTAAAAGGTGATTAACTATTTTACCTGAAGGCGGGACTTCCTTTCTACATCTGTTGACCGTTGGTGACTTTTGGGTGTTCCAATTTCTCCAATTCATTTTCAGTGAAGTGGCCCGTCTCTGCTAAAGATTCTCTGGGCTTGAAAACCACACAAACATAAACACCTCCTGAAGCAGAGTGCATGATATATGTTCACTTCCTGGTAACTGTTGTGAAGCAGAAGCTGCAGCCAGAAGACACTTCTTTATCACTTGCCTGTACATGTGTCTGAAATTGTGGCATGTCAGCACTTTAAAATATGGCAAAATATAAAAAATTTACAAAAAGTTAAAAATAAAAATAAAATGTGAAAAATAAAAAATATCTAATCAAATTATCCTCTGGGGTCCGTGTAACACTTTACAGTTCATTTTTCAGAGATACAATCCAAATGCAAAAAAAGAAAAATGGTTTGAAACTTAAAAAATGTTTCCGGTTACTTTAAGATTTGATAAATGTCATTCTTTCTCCTTTTCTTCCATTTTACTTTTTCTTCATTGTGACTTCAGAAATAAATTTTGAAATAACTGATATAAAAGTAATATATTTAAATGTTATTAATGTCATTTTTGTAAAATGTAATACATTTTAATTTGATGGAATTTTGTTTGTTTGAGTGAATGAAATTTTACCCATTTATCAACCTAAATAATGTTTAATACAACTTCAATTATTTAATTAACAAAACACAGAAAATGAAAGTAAACCAAAAAGTAAAACACATTAAAAGAAAATTACTAAATTATAAAATTGGTTCAAATGCAACATTTTGACAGAGTTTGCACAGTGGGGGCACAAACAAAATGTATTGATGATTTATCAGTGAGAGCACAAGATCTTCTCTTGGAAAAACTTTTACTATTCATGCTCCCAATGATTTTATATTAACAGAAATTCCCAAACCAACTCTGACTGTGAATCCACCGAGTTCAGTGTTCACTGGAGACACAATTACTCTGAACTGTGATGTGGATCAGTCAACAGAATGGGAGTTTCTATGGACAAAAGATTCAGGCACTGAAAGATTTGAAGCTTCAGGAACTAAAACAATCAGTTCTGTGAAAGTCTCTGATGGAGGACAGTATAAGTGCAGAGCACAAAGAAGAGGAAACAGACATGTTCTCACAGATTACAGTGAACCATTAACAGTGACAGTAAAGGGTAAGTATTTTTCCTTACATTATGTACTGTTCTGAGAACACAATATACAGTAGTTTACAATGAAGTAACTGTGTTCTAGTAAATACAGCAAATTATTTGACATAAATTTCACTGTGAATCGTCTTTGAACAGAAAGACCAAAAGTCAAAGTGATCGTACATCCTGATGAACGTGTGTTCAGAGGAGAGACAGTCACTCTCAGATGTGACATACAGGAGGGAGGAGACACGAGCTGGCAGTACAGCTGGTATAAAGATGATTCTGTCATTGAATATAAACTACAGGAATACACAATCAATTCTGTAACTGAGTCTAATGCAGGTAAATACAGATGTAATGTAAAAGAGACTGGAGGTTCACGATACTCACAGAGCCGTGATGAAGTTACACTAACAGTATTGGGTGAGTGACTTCATCTGTGTTCATCCTCATTTACATCAGCAATGTGCAGAAATATTCAACACATGATGACAGAATATTTTTCTAAGAGCAATACGAGAGGTCAGGTTTATGATTGTGTACTGGAGAGACAGTGACTCTGAAGTGTGAGAGAGAGTCTCATTACAGTAACTGGAGATATCAGTGGTATAAAAACAGCCCTGCAGTGTCTGAGTCTGAGCGTTACACTGTAAACAGAGACACTCTCACTATCAGAGGAGCTGCTGAATCTGATCAGGATCTGTACTGGTGTAGAGGAGAGAGAGATGAAAGACCATCAAGATCACTCTATACATTTCTTACTCTCACTAGTGTCTCTCAAATCTGCAAAATAGGAAATGAAGACAATCAACCAATTTATTTGTGATTATCATAATCATTATGTAAAAGGTCACTTGTATTAACATTTTCTTTACAGAGTTCTGATTCAATGTAAACAGGTCACAGTGATGGGTTTAATAACCTCCTGTAATCGTTTCTCTAGTGAACTCTTCAGCACATGAATGTTTCTTATTCTCCTGCAGGATTGAAACCAAAACCTGAACTCACATCAAATCCTGAAGGAGCTGCACTGACAGGAAACACAGTGACTCTGACCTGTCACATGGATCAGTCGACTGGATGGCAGTTTTACTGGTACCAACACACACAGAAACATCAGAAAAACACAACAGACACAAACTCCTACACAGTGAACATTGATTCAGTGTCTGATGGAGGTCAGTAATGGTGTAGAGCTGGAAGAGGAAATCCAGTTTACTACACACACTACAGTGATGCACTGTGGGTAAATGTTACAGGTGAGATAGAAAATGTATTTTAAGATGACATTAGTGGATGCCATGCAAGTAAATTTGATATAAAATTCTGATGAAACATTTAAATGTAACTAATATTGTTGAGGATTATTGTGCAAATATTAATCATTTAGTGATTCAATTGTTTTTATGTTGGTTGAAAATAGCATAATAAGTTTTCTTTATACAGATGATCCTAAAGCTGTTTTGACTGTAAAGCCTGAAGATAATCTGTTCAGAGGAGAAACTGTCACTCTCAGATGTGACATACAGGGTGGAGGAGACACTGAGTGGACATACAGCTGGACTCTAGAGAATAAAAACACTGTCAGTCAATACAAGAAACAAGAGTATAAAATCAGCCGTGTTGAACACACACACAGTGGTAAATACACCTGTAGAGGAACAACCAGAGACGGACAAAACTCAGAGATCAGTGATGCTGTTACACTGACTGTGTCAGGTGAGTTTATATGTTTATTCATTATAGGAAATATAAACAGCAAATTTCACATTAATTTTAATACAAATATTTAATGTTATTAATACAGTATGTTTTTATTTTAGATAAAGCTCAAGCAGTGTTAAGAGTTTCTCCACAGAAGTGGCTGACTGAAGGAGATTCAGTGACTCTGATCTGTGAGGTTTACGGCTCCTCTACAGGATGGACTTTCAGCTGGTACAGAGATGATAATGACTGGAAATATAAAGTCCTGTCAGACAGCAGCAGAGGAGCTGGAGGAAACTACACTCTCAGTTCTGCTGCTGTAAATCACACAGGAGTTTATAAGTGCAGAGGAGAGAGAGGAGAACCAGTGTATTACACAGAGTACAGCAGCACACAGACACTATGGGTCACTGGTGAGTGAAAACACTGTGTGTGTGTGTGTGTGTGTGTGTGTGTGTGTGTGTGTGTGTGTGTGTGTGTGTGTGTGTGTGTGTGTGTGTGTGTGTGTGTGTGCGTGCGTAAAGAGCGTTCATGCTCAAATGTGGTTTAAAGCATTTCCAAATTCAAGCTGTGATGTGTTTCTCAGGTGTCTCTCCTTCAGTCTCTCTGATCATCAGTCCCAGCAGAACTCAACACTTCACATCTGAATCTCTCTCTCTGAGCTGTGAGGATCAGAGTAACTCTAATGGATGGACAGTGAGAAGATACACAGACAGTGGATATCTGCAAGATTGTTCATCATCATCATACTGGGGATCACAAACAGGATCTACATGTAGAATCAGTTACACCCACACCTCTGACACTGGAGTGTACTGGTGTCACTCTGAATCTGGAGAGAACAGTAATCCTGTTAATATCACAGTACACAGTGAGTCTACAACTCTGTATTTATTGATTTATTGGTGGTTTACAATCAATGTGTAAATCAGGTTCATATAATAAGTGCAGGAAGCAAAAGATACAATTCAGTAACTGCAATAATTAGGAGACACTTTTATCATTACTCTTACTTGGAGTTCATCATTTAAACAAACCCCTAAAATTAAGTATTAAACTTTGATGTGTAACTCATCCTCTGCATTGATGGTGCTACAGACATGAATCATGGTGTCCGGCTTCTTGAGGAGAGGCGTTCTGTTACTTTGCTAATTGGTCAGACTCATGATCACGTCTAGCAGACAATAAAATGGGAAATGAAAGACGTTTATTGAAGGAAACACATCTAGGGACCAGAATAGAGACTTGAAGGTGGGCTCTTTTGACTTGGGCCAAAAAACAACCACCTAGCAGCCACATAGAAAACCATAGCAACCACGCATAACAACCGACTAACAACGTCCTGGCAACACTCTAGCATTTGTGGCAGGAAGTTTTTCATGTGCAAGCACCGCTCACATCCTCTTTGGAAAATGTTCAAATGAAGTTGATGTATTTTATTACTTCTAGTAAGTGCACATTTCCTCTGTTCTGTAGATGGTGATGTGATTCTGGAGAGTCCTGTTCATCCTGTGACTGAAGGAGATTCTCTGACTCTACGCTGTTTCTATCGATATAAAAACCCATCAGTCCTCACAGCTGATTTCTATAAAGATGGATCCCTCCTCCAGAATCAGATTACAGGAGAGATGATCATCCCTACTGTCTCAAAGTCACATGAGGGTTTCTACTCCTGTAAACACACAGAGAGAGGAGAGTCACCCAAGAGCTGGATCTCAATTAGAGGTGAGAGTCAATGGAGTCTGCTGTAACTGTGAGGTGATTTATTTTCTAACTTCATATGCACTCATTCAGATATACTACATGATGATGTGTTGGTGTGTCTCTCTTTTTTAGTGTCACATTCAGAAGTTCAGATTCCTGACCTTACCATGCTCTGTTCTCTACTGGCAGCTTGTCCATATCTGTTAGTGACCGTCATACTGGTTTTTAAATGCTGGAGACTGAGAGGTAAAACATCGGTCACTTTCCTGTGTATATTTACCTACAATTACAAATACACAACACTATATTGTGGGGAGACTGGGGTTAGTTGTGTGGTAACCTAGTCTGGTAGTGCTGGGTTTCCACTGCATGATATGAGCGGGCCATAGGGACATGCATTTAAAAGCAGGAAGTGTTTCCAGCTACTGACTTCCTGTTTGGGCCCTGACGCCGGTGCAATCACAGTAGCAGCAGATTGTGCGGTGTACATTAAGGTTTTGTCATCTGAAGTAGGCTGTTTTGTGTATTTGAAGTTTTAGGTTTTGTGATTTACCTCAAAGACATCTGCTGAATGTCTAATTGATATCAGAGATGAAACATCTTATAGACATTGCAGATGAGCAAATAACCTAAAGAAATATCTAAAGATTGTTTTTGTCTGTATCTCACAGTTACATCTGTTGAAGACCAATGCCAGTATGCAGTAAGAGAGGAAGAATCTTCAATCTGATATGAATCTGTTGTGACAATAAGCTCTCTGAATACACTTAAGTCAGTCAAGCTGTGCATTAAACAGGAGCATGTCATCACTGCTGGGTGCTGCCCTTAATGGCCCAAACCATCTGTGCTTCCCTTCAGCCGGAGCACCATGAGGACACCCCACAGACACCTTATTTTTAGTATTAAATGTCTATGTTCAACTTTTGAATGCTTCACTTTTTTGTAATATAATATAAAACCTAAAAATTAGACAAAATGACAGATTGACTATAAATGGAGATGATTTAGTACTGTGGCTACTCTCCCTAGAAGTGTCCGTCCAGTCAAAATGACTCAAAGGGCAACGCAGAATGATCAAAGGGGTAAAAAAGAACCCTAGAGTGACATTTAATGACTTGAAGGAATCATTGGATCTGGTTAACATCTCTGTTCATGAGTCTATACAGAAATTCATTAAACAGGTATTGTGTCCATGGCAGGACACCATGAAGGAAGACACTGCTTTCCAACAAAAACATTACTGCACGCATGATGTTTGCAAAGACAACCTTGACACTCCACAACGCTACTGGTTGTGTTTTAAAGGTTTTAAAAAATATTTTGTGGTCTGATGAAACTAAGGTTGAATTGTTTGTGAAGAACATGAATCACTATGTGAGGGCACCAAAAACCAACATGAAAACATCTTCCCACCGGTGAAGTATGATGGAGGGAGCATCATGATTTCAGGGCCTGGACCGCTTGCCATCATCCAGGGGAAAATTAATTAATATAATTAATAGGATAATGTCAGGGTGGCTGTGCGTCAGCTGAAGCTCAGTAGAAGTTGGGTGATGCAGCTGGACAATGACCCTAAACATTGAAGTAGATTCACTACAGAGTGTCTTAAAAAACAAAATACTTGTGACTTTGATGAAGATGAGATCACATTTAATGACCAATTAATGCAGAAACCAGAAAATTCCAAAGGGTTCACAAACTTTTCATGCCACTGTTTGTCTCCTGACTTGTATTACTGCAATGCTCTGAAAATGTTCATATATCTAATTTTAAATAAAAGCTGGTGTTTTATTAACAATTCTTGCCGCACTGAACTATTTTAATTTTAACTTTTGTGGTTTCATATATCAAACCACAGACTCTCCACTTTACTGCTGATCAGGCTGTGAATGAAGCCTACAGTTTTCTGACTAATAACAACTAAATGCTCTTCTTGTATGTCTATAAAGAAATTGTTTTTTCAGTCTTCATCTAAAATAATTTACTTTTAGTCTCACTCGTCAATATAAGCGTATGGGATTTGTTGCTCATTTTATTATCTGCCAGGCTAAATTAAGAGGTCGGATCACTTCTGAAATATAAGTTTGATCAGATTGTGGGCGGCTGTGGCTCAGTTGGTAGAGCGGGTCGGCCACTAATCTTAGGGTTGGTGGTTTGAATCCTGGCCCACATGACTACACATGCCAAAGTGTCCTTGGGAAAGACACTGAACCCCAAGTTGCTCCCAATGGCAAGCTTGCACCTTGCATGGCAGCTCTGCTACCATTTGTGTATGAATGAGCCACAGTGTAAACCGCTTTGAATACCGTTAAGGTTAAAAATGTGCTATATAAGTGCAGACCATTTACCATCAGAAATCCACACCATGCTACATGTCCAGAGCAGTTGGAGGGGGTTTGAAAATCCTCTAAGCCCAATGATGCATTCACAATATGTTGCAATTACCATAATTACGAGTTTCTAGCTTATAAAAACAGCTCATGTCAAACTCGTAGAACACTTGTAAACTTTAATTCTAATGAATTTCGTATTTATTGTGAGTGTTACAACGGCTTTCATTCACTGATATTATATCATTTTAGGTTTCATTCCAGAGCACAAAAATGGCTATAATTGTTGAATAGTTCAGACCAAAATTCTCAATCTGCATGAATGCAAAACATGCAAACCAAGATCTGAAATTCATCTGAGCTTCAGTTTACACTTTGGCTAAAGATGCATCATGATGTCACCATCACCTAGAAATTCTTAATCATGCAAAAGTCAGGAAACTCTGCATGACATGAGCTGATACAGGTCCTCGTGCAATCTCTAGAAGCTGTGGTGTAGTGTTATATGCATTTATAGTGTAATTGCATATTGACTCCACTAGAGGGCCACCTTGGTTTTACTGCTGTGGTTACCCCCGGGTGAGTGAGTGATATACATGCACAAGCTGGTTATCAGCACGAGCTGCTCGTGTTCTGTAATAAACAGATGGTTCTGAGATATAGTTTATCAAATACACTACACGAGAAGGAATACTACAGAAGCCAATCAACTTGTATTCACCCATTACATCTAACATTTTGTAACTCTGGTTTATTTATGGTCGACTCTTTTACTGATGGTTCACAGATTCCTTTTTTATTTTCACAGATTACTTGAACAACCTTAAATCACTTTCAGTAACCACGAATCACCGGGAGTAGCTTTGAATCATTGTGAATCACCATAAAAGCTGCATGAAAACAGAAACATACAATAAAGAATGAAATAAAACACTGTATACAAACTAATATGTAAACAAAAAATAAACCATTTACATTAAACACGGTTTCACCATTTTATAACAAAGTATTACTACACATCGCCACAAGGCGGCGACAGAGACCGCGCCATGTAAACAATGCAAAGAGTCAACACAATGCATGTCCAAACTTTCCTCATTTACAAACAGGTAAATTCACTCAATATAACAAACACCTTGTTCTTGCGCACCGGGACTACAAAAACTGAATATACTTATGAAGAATCCGTGTTTGATAAGAGAAAACTATAGAAACATTCACAGAGTTAATTTAGAGCTTCATTCTCCTTCAATCCCGAATCACGCGCTGAATTAACATGCGCAGTGAAGACACAAGATGTAACCGGCCTTTCAAAATAAAAGTCCTCAAACTACAATCTCAATAGACAGAAATGAAATAAGTCTGATTACTCAAATACAAAAGCAATATTGACTGTAAAAAGTGAAATTTAAACAATATATATGTCTATTTCATTAAAATTAATTAATGGTCATATACACATTTAAATTTGTCACACCTCGGTCAGTTTGTTGCAAGCCTGTTAACATTTTTTATAAATAAATATTAAAGTGAAGTGATTGTCTGTGTTCACGCTAATGAAATTTACATATTTGTGCAAATATATGGATACACAAGGGCTCTTGGTATATGAAAATTAAACTATGATCAGCGGCAAACTCACTCTCAGAGGCCTGAGAGAATATAGATAGATTGAGCTGATAGTTGTGGTTTGTTTCTGCTCTCTTTCAGCTCTATATGGTATTAAACAGTGTAAGAGACATGAGAGTTAGTTTCTTATTTAGTTTTCATAAAGTTATGTATAGTGCTAATTCCACCATTACAATACAGAGCAATATCAAAACATTGATTCATTTTCCTAATGCCATAATAACAAACTAGCCATGACAACAAATTAAAGCTTTTTCAATCAATTTTATGCATTTTAAAGGATTAACACAAAACAATACAGAACAAACACATGCGTGTAAGTAATTGTAACTCTTTTTTATGAAAACGTTACAACAAAAATATTTGTTGTATCCACTGCACATTGTTAAAATGCAAAAAGTTTATTTTTAAAACATATGGTAAATTTGTATCACATGGATCAGTCGACTGGATGGCAGTTTTACTGGTACCAACACACACAGAAACATCAGAAAAACACAACAGACACAAACTCCTACACAGTGAACATTGATTCAGTGTCTGATGGAGGTCAGTACTGGTGTGGAGCTGGAACATTTACCCACAGTGCATCACTGTAGTGTGTGTAGTGATGCACAGTGGGTAAATGTTACAGGTGAGATAAGAGGAGACACTGAGTGGACACACAGCTGGACTGTTGAGAGCAGCTACGACAAGCTGACAGACTCTATCAATCAAAGCAAGATACAAGAGTATAAAATCAGCCGTGTTGAAAACACACACACACACACACACACACACACACACACACACAGTGGTAAATACACCTGTAGAGGAACGACAAGAGACGGACAAAACTCAGAGATCAGTGATGCTGTTACACTGACTGTGTCAAGTGAGTTTTGATTTGTTCATTATTATCTGTATAAACAGTGAAAGTTTCAGAGCAATTCTGTTATATAAGGTATTATAGATCAATTTCAGATGAAACAGAGGCAGTTTTAAGTGTTTCTCCACAGAAGTGGCTGACTGAAGGAGATTCAGTGACTCTGATCTGTGAGGTTTACGGCTCCTCTACAGGATGGACTTTCAGCTGGTACAGAGATGATAATGACTGCAAATATAAAGTCCTGTCAGACAGCAGCAGAGGAGCTGGAGGAAACTACACTCTCAGTTCTGCTGCTGTAAATCACACAGGAGTTTATAAGTGCAGAGGAGAGAGAGGAGAACGAGCGTATTACACAGAGTACAGCAACACACAGACACTATGGGTCACTGGTGAGTTAAAAATGTATACAACACAAACATCCAAGGGTAAAACATCAGACAAGTGCTTGACCAAAATAACAATGAAAAACACACAGATAAGTCAGCAAACTGTTGAATGTATTCTTACTACACGATGTTAAGGTGGCGTCCGAGGTGAGTGTGGAAGAATGCTGTCGTCCCATTGGAGAGGTTGTGGGACATGAGAGAGTGTTTGAGAGAGTGTTTGAATGAATTTTCGAGTTGACGATTTTGATTATGTTGTTTTTGTCACTACCATGTAGAGCTCGGTGGTGGAGGCCACAAGTATTCCCAGTGAGACTGTGGCTGGGTCGAACACGTCGCTCCAGCACCCGCGTTCGACACACATCAAAACATTTTCAGATGCTGGTGTAACGCAAGAAACATGTGAGGTGGATTGTGTTAGAATAGAGGAAGCACAAACTGTTTTCAAAATGCCCCAAAAAAGAAAGAAAAGTAATAAAGTTTTATGGACAGTTCTTTATTTTTGTATTTTATTTATTTATTTATTTTTCTGTTAGTGATGAGTGAAGTGCATTTAGCTACACTGAATGTCAATGGTGCTAGAGATTATAGAAAAGAGCAATAATATATGAAGTAATTAATCAGAAGAATATTGTTGTTGCT
The DNA here is from genome assembly GCF_025860055.1 of Xyrauchen texanus. Lineage (NCBI taxonomy): Eukaryota > Metazoa > Chordata > Actinopteri > Cypriniformes > Catostomidae > Xyrauchen > Xyrauchen texanus. The sequence goes on from NC_068287.1 coordinate 42,020,274, forward strand.
TTTTACAAGAAATTAACAGTGATTTGAAAAATGCTGTTGACTGGGTAAGGGTGTTTGACGGCATACCTGTGTTAAGTCACAACTCTTTAGTCAGTGGAGGAGTTGCCATTTTATTTGCAAAAATCTTTAGTCCTGTCTCTTCTGAGGTTGATAAAATTATGAAAGGTAGACTCTTAAAAGTTAGAGCTATTTTTATTTGTCTGTATGCCCCAACTGCACACGTTGAAATATTCGTTCGACTTTACAAAACTGTTGCCCTGATGATTTTTTGTTCCTAGGCGGTGATTTCGATTGCACCGAGTTTAATCTAGCTAGGAATCACATTGAGCCTGACTTGGCTTCACGTAGTCGTAGGAATTTTGTACTTTTTTTTTGGGAAGCTCACAAAGGATTTAAAGAGCAACATGCAGGTTGAATTTATAACTGAATTAATACTTTATATTGTCTGCAGAGGTCTTTTAAAAACACATATGTAGAAATTACTAATGAAATCTCATTTGATGTAGAGATTTTGATGAAAATGTGCTAGGCTCTGGAATACGCTTTTCCGCTATAGCAACGCGTCATATGACGTAGGGCGAGGCAAACAAAAGAGCTCATGGTCAGCTCTCATTGTTGGGTGTTGATGTAGTTAGAGCAGTAGTGAGAGACAGAAAGTTTTAGATCGAGTTTTAGAGAAGCCATAATGGTAAATTATTGTGTTTGTATGGTTGCACGAATTCCAGCCTGTCAGGACATCGTGTCCATCATTTTCCTTCTAGGAAAAACAAGGCTTTTCGGTCTTGGGTGCGTTTTGTGCAGGTGAAGAGAGCACTGCCGCGTCTGTTACCACACACTCGGTCGTTTGTGGCGCACATTTCACTCCGGAGAATTATCGACCTGGAGATTTGTTGGAGTCTCGGATGGGATTTCGGAGTAAGGACCACGTGAGGCTGATTACTGATGCTGTTCCCACCGTGCACTCGATGGAATCAAGTCCACCGTCAAAGTTTACACCGGATTTTGGCGCGGGCTGGACTCTAGGACCAAGTGCTAATGTTAGCAGACATTCTGTGCAACGAAAACGAGGACTTAGCAGAGTAAGTCTTACTTTTAATTATTTTAACTCTTAATTTGTGTAATTTCGTAATAATAGTATAATATTTTTATATAATATATTTTTATAATATTAAATATTAAATATTTATTTAGTATAATAATACAGAGAGAGGGAGAGAGACTGAGCTTTAGGACAGGTTGTCTGCCTTCTGAAATGAATTTAGTAGTTTGCACAATGCTATAGCTATTGGCAGGAAGCTAGCCCAACTTTCCCGTTTCCCCCGCATTTCAATTCAAACTGTTCTCCGCCGCCCTCCCGTCTGATTTTGTATCCCCGTGAGGCTAACGTTATACTCTCCAGTAAATTGCAAAACCACACCGGAGAACTCGGTTTCTTCATTCGCATCCATTGTAACCTGAGCTTGAACTTGACCAGACTCCCTCGCCCATCGTCACTTCCGGTTAGTGCTTTATAGACGCGGAAGTTATTTTATCACAATTTATCTCAAAATATCGTTAATGGCTAAATATATATTACTCCAGTTCAGAAAATCTAGTTGTTTTATCATCAACATACACTATGCTATATAGGGGTGTCCAACCTGCATGTTGCTCTTTAAGTGTTCCTTTCAATCATTAGAACAGTGGTGGGATTATGGAAATGTTCAAATAAGGTAGTTTACTCAACAGTACACTCACAATGTCACTGAAGAGTTGACTTCGATCCTTAGAGCTTTTGGGAAAAGAGATAATTGAATCCCAACAATTGTCTCAATATACTGGTGAATTTAGCCATTTGGAAACCTGCTCTAAGAAGAGGGCTCAGTTAGCAGATCTCCTTGGATATAAGACACATGGGGGCTCTGATCCGTTCATGTTTTCAAAGTACTGATCAGATGGATGCACCGTCCAAATACTTTTTCAGTATGGAAAATAAGAATTGGCAGAAAGGTTTTATTCATGCACTGCGCTCCTAAGATGGAGTGTTGCTGACAGATCCAGCTGATATTCGAAGAAGAGCAGTTATTTTTTACCAAAAGCTTTTTTGTGAGATTAAGTACAGGTGCTATGTGAGATTAAGTAAGGGTGAAAGTGTTTCCTTTGAAGATTTACGAAAAGTCTCAGAGGAGGTTAATGAGGATCTTGCAGGAGCGTTGACCCTGGGAGAGCTTTATGAGGCCCTGCAGAACATGCAGTCTGGGACGGCACCAGGTGTGGATGGCCTACCTGTTGACTTCTATAAGGGTTTTTGGTTGGAGTTGGGAGCGGATCTGCTGGAGGTGAAGATCTGCTCAATGACAGCTTGTCGGAGGTCAGGTTGCCGTTGAGTTGCCGAAGAGCAGTAATCACTCTTATTCCAAAAAGGGGGACCTTACTGATATAAAGAACTGGCGCCCTGTCTCACTTCTTTGTAGCAACTACAAACTGCTTTCTAAGGCCTTGGCTAATAGATTGGCTGGAGTGTTGGATCAGGTAATCCATCCGGACCAGACATATACACAATATGTATTGGTAGATCTATTTTTGACAATGTCTCTGTAATTTGTGACCTTTTCCATGTCTCTAAATTGTTACATTTAGATTGTGATTGTTATCTTTGGATCAGGAAAGGCTTTCGACCGAGTTGAGCATTCATATTTGTGGAACACTTTAACAGCTTTTGGTTTTTGCAGTACATTTGTAGACATGATCAGAGTACTATATAGTGATGTTGAGAGTGCATTGAAATTAAATGATGGCTTATGTGCTCCTTTTCAGGTTCTTATAGGTATCAGACAATGTTGCTCCTTGTCTGGAATGTTGTACTCCTTGGCTATTGAGCCTCTATTTCAACAAATAAGAAATAACTTATGTTGATTTTGTTTGCCGAGTTGCAATAATAATTTTTGTTTGTCAGCTTATGCTGATGATATTATAGTAATGATCAGTAGACAAAGCGATGTGCAGACTTTGTTTAGCATAGTTGAAGTATTTAGAGGGCTGTCTTCTGCTAATGTGAATTGGAAAGAAAGTGATGCTTTACTGTTTATAATGGTATGATGGAAAACCTTGCCTTCCTGATGGGTTGTGTTGGGGTAGGGGAGGTATAAAATACTTAGGATTTTATTTGGGAGATGGCGAACTCTCATTGTCAACAGTTTAGTAGCATCCTCTCAATTGGCTTGTGTAGACCCCTCACAGCTTTTCTTAGCTGAAGTTCAAGCTGCTCTTGTGAATTTATTTTTGGACAAGCTACATTGGGTCCCACAGAGCGTTTTCACCTCCCAAAAGAAAAAAGGTGGGCAAGGTTTAATTCACTTACAAAGTAGAATTGCTGCTTTTTGATTAAAGTTATTACAAAGATTCTTGGATGGTTCAACAGACTGCAGCTAGCGTGTTGTTAGCTGCACAATTCTGCATACCCTTGGAGGTTTTGGACTGGACAAATCTCTCTTTTTAATGGATCCAACTAAACTGGATTTATTGGAATTGCCCGTTTTTATCAGTAATCTTTTCAAAGTGTGGCGCCTTTTCCATGTTTTTAAGACTGAGAACTCATATTCTCCCCATCTGGACATTACCACACACTGTAATTTACCAGTGTTCAGTACCTCACTTCGGGAATCCAAGGTTTTCACTTTGGGACATTTATTGACTCTGACTTTAAACATGTGGAGACACCATCCAAGCATTTGGGGTTCAGATCTGTTCAGCTTGTTTACTGAGTAATCTTCTATAAACCTCATCACCATGATGTGCAGGGTGGGGCAAGAGCATATTACATTGTCTGACATCATTTTTGCAAGTTGACACACCTCTTTAACATTATCTTTAGTGATCTCCGACTGGCCCATCTGGACATCTTTAGTGCCAACAAGAATAACAATCTTAGAAAATCTGTTAAGCATTAGCCAGCACTTGTCAGAGCACAGAAAAATGTTGAACAAATAAAACTACATTCTAATTCTGCATGATGAGTGAAACAATATCTAAATTTAATGCTGTGATCTTCACTTCACACTGTCAGCTAAAGATGCATCATGATGTCATTGTCACCCAGGAGTTCTTAGAAGTGACATTTACACGTTTTCTTTTCCTTCCTCTTTCACACTCAGTTTCTACAATAGTTAAAACAGGGCATTTTCACAACATCAACAGCATGTACACCCAGTATTCCTGCAAATTCATGAGTCCTCAAACAGGTCTTGCTATGTATATTAGTATATGGCATGAATATTAAAATAGATTGAAGTAGAACTAGATTTAACTTCGACTGAAAAAAGGTTAATGATGCTCGCCTGTGCAAAACTCACAACTGTGATGCTAGGGTGTAACTGTTAGAGCATTGTTACAGTAAATATTAGTCGTTCCTAATGTTTTTTTTTTTTTTTTTTTTTGCTCATAGCAATGTGGTTGCTAGGGTTGCCTTCGTGGTTGTTAGGTGGTTGCTATTTGGCCCAAGTCAAAATAGCCCACCTCCAATTCTGGCCCATAGATTTGGTGAGGATCCTTCAATGCTTTTCTTCACCTGTTTATTCATCTCTCATGCTCTGTAACGACTCAATGATTTGAGGACCAGTTCTTGTCCATATCACAAACACTATGGGAAAATTTACAGGAAAACTGTTATAATTAGAATACAGACAGGGATGGATGGATGGATGGATGGATGCTGTTTCTACCACCATTACAAGAATAAAAACATGAAAATCATGTTTCAGTTTCCTAATGCATTATACAAACCAGAATACTACCTCATATGAACATATCAATAACATTTAAACCATTTATATTTCTTAGGATAAAAAAACATTGTCACATTGTGTGAAAAAGAGACACATAAATGTCTGCTGAAAAATGTGCATGCAAATCATTGGGACACTTTTTCTGGAAACATTACAATAGTACTGTATAAGCATCCGCATTATCAAGATTTTCCATTACACAAAATGTGTCGTTCATGTGTCATCATGTCACTAAAGGTCTGCCTCTAGACTTCATCTTGTTGTACAGGAAGTCTTAAGGCTTTAACACTGACTGTGTCTTTAACGGTCTGTCATTAGTAGATCAGTATGGAGCTCAGTCCACTTCCTCTTGTGCTCTGTGAGTATTGCTTCATTTGTATTTATTTGCTTGAATATCTTTAATTGTTAAATCATAGTTATGAAAAGGATAGAGTGATTCAGTGTTCCTGTATTTCCTTCACAAAAAACTTTCATGCTCCTCTCAGTTTCAGATATTCATTTCATGATTTATAAGTAAAATATGTAAGTGTGAGAAATGAAGTGTGCAGTCAGTTCTGTGTGTGAAACAGAAATAGCAGGTGAATGATGGAAGTTGTTGTATTTGTTCAGTCATTCAGTTTTGTGCTTTTAGTAAAGGTGTGTGTGTGTGTGCATGTTTATGTGGTTTACAAGGACAATTTTTTAGGTTTCATTACAAGGGTATTATGCTATAAATGTGGATTATGAGGACATTTCTAGTGTCCCCATAATTTAAATAGCTTAAACACATATTAAACGAAGTTTTATTGAAAATTGAAAAATGTAGAACGTTTTCTGTGAGGGTTTATGGGATATAATCTATAGTTTGTACAGTATTAAAATCATTATGTCTATGGAAAGTCCTCATAATGATAGGTAGACCAACATTTGTGTGTGTGTTCATTCTGTTTTGCACAGGTATTAGCCCTATTGTCTTATGTAGATTTTCACCAGCAGTTAGTTTGAGTGTATATAGTCCTCTACTTGTGATGTGAAACTCAGAGGTCCAGACTGTTGTTTTGAACACTGTTCCCAAAACAGCTGGACAGAAACTGTAAATGTACTACAGAGTACATCGAACAGGTCAATATTATTACATCAAAACTGCTGTCTAACACATTTATAAAACAATTCTGAAAGAAACATTGTAACAAAGAGCTTGCATGCATTTACATTTTCTGTAGGTTATCATTGTAATAAAGTAATGTAACCCTGTTCTGTGGATGTCCTGAACTATCCAAATGTTGCACAAAATCTTGAACTGCAACAGGTTGAACAAATAGTGATTTACTCTATGTAATCCAGCGCAACTCAACACACGGCCCTCGAGCGATCTTTAGCGGCCCACATTATGATATCATCATCAGAAATATATTTATCAGCAGCCTATCAAATCTGTATGAATTTTGATGTGTCCATTTTCATGAGGATTTACGCTAGTTCTCTACATTACTGAATCAGGTTAGAGAGGAATTCAACTGCAAGAGGATGTTACAAGTAAACCAAAAAATTATAAATAATATCTGAGCAAGGCTGATATTTTGAGAGCGGCAGGCGGTCGGTGGTTTATACACTGTGTTGATGTATCTTTGGCCATCTTTGGAACACTCACAGGAAGTAATTTCCAGTCATGCTGTGCAGCTCCTATCTACTTGAATGGGGAAAGACCGAAATCTCCAAAACAGTTGGTCAAGATTGCGATCAAAGAAGATATTTTAGTAAAATCTGACAACACTGAAATCATAAATTGTGTTTCTTTACCTCTGATTATTCAAAAATAATAAATGAAACAAAAATATAACAAAAACAAAAAGAAAATATATAGCTAATGCACATGCACATTCTCGAGTTGATTGGCTGGTGATGTCTGTATCTAATAGGTGATTGGCTGATGTCTGTATCTAAAAGGTGATTGGCTCTTTTACCTGTTAGGCGTTACTTTGACTGTTGGGTGTTTCAATTTGTCCCATTAATTTTAATACAAGTGGTCCGTCTCTGCTATATTGTCTCTTAGAAGTGCAGTATAGGATTTCCTCAAATGTTTTACTTGACTTTTACTGGCACTATTGAGAGCACACAGTTATCTCCTCCATACTCACTTGATTGGTGGTTAAGGGAGACTTGGGCACATGAAATCGTTTTGTCTGGTTTTTCATCATCAACTTTTGTACCTTTGTGGTCATCCTTAATGTGTAGAATGCCTGGGTGTTTTTGGGAACATTCTTCACATTTCATTCTCTTATTACGCATCTTGCTTAGATGGCCTTGAGTTAAGCATCCAACACATAAGCCTTTAGCCTTCAGGAATTCCACAGCGTACCTTATGTGGCTCCTCTTTGATTTCACTGCATGATTCAAGAGCATGACTTTTTGTGCAAAACATACATGGTTTCTCAAAGGCATTGATGATATTGGGTGGACTGACCTGTTTTCTTGACTCAACCTGAGACCTTCTATTCTCCATGCAAATGTTGGTTGCAAAGCTGCTCTTTCTTATTCCTTTTTAGTAGGATACATCTCTTTCTGACTCACCTTTGTTGTTACAACATTGCGGTTGTCCAATATGTCTCCAAACAGAGGGTCCATGTCCAGTGGCCACTTTTGCTTGACGGTCAATGGAAGTGCAGCGTAGTTCTAGCAGGAAGACTAGCAGCTGTACATCATCACTTCATTAGCGGGGTAATTCCTAGCCAATCGCATGTAAGCCATTGCTTTATAAGTCTGCTCACAATCTATCACATTGCTGTTTCAGTGTGCTAAAACACAGGCAACTAGACGCGCTTCAACTTCTCCAGGCCACATATAACCAGTGCACAGCACTTCTCTGGAAGCCCGCCTTCCCTTTCCAACGACGTTGTCACTTCATCTCAACTTCTGCCAACATCAAACCCATATCTCATTCACTCAGGAGATCTCTCTCAATCGCATTGCACGACCCGACGCGGAAGGAGCGCCGGGTCGTTCCATCAGAAATAAGCGAAGTCATTTTCATATCCATCAAATGCTTTCAGATCTAGTCATGGGTCTAGACCAGTGGTTCTCAACCTTTTTTGAACAAACGCCCCCCTGACCTCTTCATGATCCTCTTAACGCCCCCAAAAAACAAAAACACTTTAGAAATACTATTACAGCCGCGGTATAAAAAGCAGCGGTCGTTCGCGCACTCAATTAGGCAATACTAGGCTTCAAATTTGAATAGCCTACAAACGGTCATTTGATTTCAAATGATGAACAAAGACGACAACAGCTCGGCCACCTGAACTGAACCAAAGAAAAAACGACGTCAAAAACAGCCACTTTTTTTAAATTAATTACGGTCATTAGTGTGAGCCCTGAGCTTGGTGACTGGCAGCCAACTTTTTAACATCAGGACACAATGATGTCAGCTTGAGCCGGAGTGTGCCTGAGGTAACCAAATTGAGACGGCTGCGGTACTTCGTCTGCATGTGCAAAGCTTGACTGAACCCCTGCTCAACAAGGTATGATGTCGGAAAAGCAAGGAGCAGAAGACGAATCCTCTTCCACAAGAGGAAACCCTGACCATGCGTGGCCCACATGACACGCCAGCCACAGGTCCGAAAGGTTGACTTGGCCTCCTCATCATTTTGGAGGTCGATGAGAGGTTCTTGAATTTCGTCCTCACTCCTGGACACATCCACTTGAAATGGCTCCATCACCCACTCCATCAATTGCTCGAGGTCCCTGAAACGGATCTCCATGTCCGCCTTCACTGCTCTCAAGTGATCGGTGTAACGCAGCAGGTGGTTGTCGGTCAGCTCATCAACCACCTGAATGTAAGTACAGAAAGGCAGTTAACGTTACTGAGATTATTTTTAGGCTGCCTTTGTAAATTAAAATATACCTAATAATAATAATACTACTAATAATAATAATAGGCTACCTTGGCCTGCTCAAATTTTGTTTGTACAGCTCCAGCTTGGCGAGGAAACTGCAGATGGTGGCCTTTGAATGGACCAGTGTCAAGGCATCTCCCTGGAGCTTGAGTGACACTTCATTCATCTTCCGAAGAAATCTGCCAGGTAAAAGATGTCACCGCGACAGGACCACAGCGTGTCCCTTAGAGCTGCGTCGGCACCGGCAAGAAACTCCAGGACACTTGTGAACAACTCACACAGCCTAGCCAGACAGTTGCCCTTGGATAGCCAGCGTACCTCGGTGTGGAGCAGCAAGCGCTGAAACGCTTCATCGTTCTCCTCGCACAGCTGCCTGAAGATCCGGTCGTTCAGAGCATGGGCCTTAATTTTGTTTATGGCCCTGACAGCGATGTTCAGAGACTGGTGGAGAGAAGGACTTATATTTTTGGCCACTAAATTGTGACGGTGCAACATGCAGTGCACTGTTAACACCTGCGGCACACGCTCCTTTAACAATGTTGCGAAGCCACGGTACCTGCCAACCATAGCGGGAGCTCCATCTGTGGCACAGGCGAGGATGTTGGCGATCGGAATAGAGTTCTCCAGCAGGTAGTCACTCAGAGCCCTGAAGATCGTCTCCCCTCGTGTGTCAGTGAAGAGATATTTGGCAAACAAAACGTCCTCGGCCACATCTCTCTCAGATATATAACGCACATACGCCATCAGCAGAACATTATTATCCATTGTCGTGGTTTCATCCAGCTGGATACTGAATGGATTTTCAGGCAGTGTGGCACACAACTGCTGCTCTGTATCCAGCGCCATCTCCTTTATTCTCCGAGCCACACTGTCATTGCTGAGCTGGATGGCCTGCATCACTGGCGATGGGTCTCTCTCCATGATGGTGGAGATGGCCTCTTTAATCGCTGGGATAACCAGCTTCTCCCCCACTGTAAATGGCAACCCCGACTTCGCTATCAAGAGAGAGATGTTATAGGAGGCCAGTAACCCACTCTCTGTCTGGATTACCTTCCTAGCGAACATCTTGGAGATGGACTGTTTTGAAAGTTGCTCATTGAGGTTCTGGAAATACGCAGCATCCTTGGATGCCTTATCGGGGTGAATTTTAGTTAGGTGCTCCTTTAGACGGGACGGTTTCATTGCCTCGTTAGAGAAAACCTGCTGGCAAAGCAGGCACATCGGGAGCTGGATGTTCGTTGGTGAGGGAATAAAGCCATACCTAATGTACTCAACACTATACTGTCTGCACTTCTTTTTGTTTTCCGCCATGATGTTTAAATGTGTTTTGATATCAAAATTGTTTTAGCCTATGTAATTGTGCTTGTGTGCATTTTGATTGGACACATTAAAAACCATGAAACTTGTGTACATTTTGATTGGACACATTCTTTCTACCACTCTGACAGCTGCCGGCTGCGGCATTTGTTTTTAGGCATTGCTATGGAGATCATTTGCCGGTAACTAGCTAAGTGGGTTATTAGCAACATTTAAATATGAATTCATTAATTTGCACAGACATAATTTTATTTTACATTCAAATTAACATTGTATGTGTTGTCAGAGGCTTAAACGTTGTGATGAATAACAGTGAGTAACGTAGGGTGACCACCTGGCTATTGCTCTGTTGCAGGTCAGCAGACCTGATTTTGCGGGACACGAGGGAGAGAACTTAAGTTACTATTATTATACTAGGTGAATAACTGCAAAACGACATCTAATATAAAATCAATATTTATATTATTATGACTTTATTATTCCCATCGGCCAATTACACATTGCAGAGTAGAGATGCGCGGATCAGCTCTAACGTCACCCGAATCAGCTGTTAAAAACAAACTCACCATCACCAATGATTTTCTCCGATTAGATATCCGCACCCGATCATCACATTACAATTAAAATTCTCAGGGCCAGATGTACTAACGCTTTTGCGCCCACTTCAGGCGTATTTGTTTTGCAAAGTGCGCATAAATCCATGGCGAGGTATGTACGAACGGGACGCACCGAGATGAAAGCGCAGATTGCCTGTCGCAATTGAAAATGGCAAAATGCGCTTTTCGTGTCATGCATATGCATTCATGGGATGGACAAGGGGAAAGTGGGAGTGTCACATAAATAGATGGGAGGGGAAGCGTAAACTGCGCCTAATTATGCGCCTAATTATGTATTCCGCGTTATGTACAGAAAAAGCCGGTGAAAGCGCGCCTCTATTTTGCGCTGAAAATTCTCCGCCTCTTAAAAGCATGTGTAACTTAGGAAGCGGCTCTCCTGGCATATCCTCCTGGTGAAGTGGCAGCAGTAATCCGAGCAAGACGAAGACATAGGCTAAGGAGAAAAGCTGAAAAGATTTTTGCGCAGGCCGCCTGTTGAGTACCTCTGAGTAACGCCCCCATTTGTGCCTGAGCGCCCCTCTCTGCTGCCTTGTTCACACCGCCCCCAACACTATCCAAACGCCCCTAGGGGCGGTACCGCCCGTTGAGAACACACCTGTTCATCACAAAGTTGCAACGCTGCCTGTTCATCATAATGTATTCAGCATCAATATCAAAAGCCAGTATTTCATGTCAACAGCGCATTCACTCTCATAGTATGGCCGGCAATCGCGTAATCTCAAGGTTCATTCACTTGTCATTCACAGTCTGCATGCCCAAGCGTTCCCCATCGGGAATTAAGATAATTATTCAGGCATATCATCATGTACAGTCAACGCTTATCATACGGGCTCTCATTACTTCATTCAGTAAGATTCTCCCATTTTGCGGCCACCTTCACCCAAATCACATTCCAATCCAATTCATCTTCCCTATGCCCTACTCACTAGGAAGACCGAGCCCATGATGTGAGCATTCCGAGGGAGCATGACATTACAGTTTCACCCGTCGATGACCCCCTTCCCGAGCACAAACCATGCAAATTACATACCCAACTTAAATGGCTGTATTTACTGACTCCCTGGAGTATGATCACAATTGTAGTATCTTTTGAAAGAAACAAAGTGTCTTCTTTCAAAAGATACTACAACTGTGTCCATTATTCACTTCTCAAGCTTCAGAATTAAAATATGTTGTTATTTTATAGCAAAAAACTACAATCTCAAAAAAAAAAAAAAGTTTTGGACTTTGAGATGGGCTCATTCTGTTTAGAAGACTTCATATATAAGATAATATAGGCCTACAGTTTTACAACAGGAATGCTGCTCAGATTGCATAGTCTGTCGAAGAACGACGAAGTGTAATTCTTCCAGGCGAGATCTCATGTAAACATGGAGAACATATCAAGATTTATAATTGCGTACAAAAGTGCTACTGGACGTTATATATAAATAAATAAATATATATATATATATATATAAATTGCTGTTTCTAGAGGACTGCTATCATGCAACAGAGATCGGATATCAACGTCGAACACTTAGACCTTCGAAAAGACGTATAATCTGTTATCATTAATCGCATATCCATGCATGCATATATCAGAATGCAAATATATTAAACGTAAGCAGAGTGACTTCACTCCTGAGTGCAAACAAATACGTATCAACGGGTTAATATAGCCTTCACCAAGCCTTGTGAAAGAATTTACTTCTAAAAGAAGTACGTTCTTTTAGTACGTTAAAAAGAATTTTAGGTTCAGTACAACATTCGATGAGGGTTCCCAGAGCCTCCAAGGGCGCATTTACGCGATCCATAAAACGCAGCATTTTCTTACTCCAGACGTACTTTCATGTTCTCATCGCTAGCACCACTGTTGCGGTGCGCCTCTGACACCTAGCGGTAGGCTCATCAGATTCAATCAGATCAATTCATCAGATTATCTACCACCAGCGTAAGGCATTTTGCTATGATCAGGTCATACAGCGAGTAATTCCCATCTCATGGCATACTTCCATTTTATTATCATTCAGGCATCATCAAAGAGCAGAAATTCGTTGGCATGTCTTCACAAATCATTCACTCATCGTGGTCAGACCACTACAGCAATAACTAATCAGAACCAATATGATCGACAAGCGTAAATACCGGAATTCAGCCATACATGTTTAGGCGAGGTGTATCTGGTCTCCGAAATATGTCAGAGACAATGCTAACTTGGCACATCAGCCGTCAAATCAGCTATCAAGCACATTCGGAAGGAGATTTGCAAATATTCACAAAATATAAAGTGCAATACTGCATCTTCAGGTCGTAAAGGTGGGACATGAACAGCCAGAACTGATCCATGCTCGAGAATCACATTCTTGAAGATCCCGATTCATATCAACACACATTCACAAATCAGTCTCGGTGCAAGATGATTTGCACAAACATGCACACATCCTTGTATGTTTTGGGGCACACCTCCTTCAAAAACTAAACTGTCCACTGCATCTTCAGGGCTCCACGCGGAGTACATGAAGACTCTCATGTTCCTTACAGCCAACAACTAAACTCTCATGAAGCTGAGACATTATTCTTCTCACCGTATTTGCTCCAGCTCGAGGAATAAGAGGGAGAAGAGCGAGAGAGAGAGCGAGAGAGAGGAAAAAGTCTCTAGAATTCTAGACATCACACACATTCTCTAACCATGCAAGCTTCCCCCTAAAGAAACATGACAGGATCAGGTATATGTTCACGTCGTTCCCTGGTCAGTTTGGGTCTCCTAACGCAATCTCCAGCCCCATCAGGCTACCTCAATTTTGCCATGCTTATCATTCCTCAAGGCCACTCCGCCGTTTTTCCGCCTCTTCACACTAGCTCATTCCATAGACAGCCTCTGCTACCCACCAATCGATGATGGCTGGCGAGAATTTCTGGACGACACGCCCCTATTTCTCGGACATGGCTCCCTCCATAGGATTCAGGGGTTGCCGTCTAGGACCATGGTTCACAGGGGAATGGCCAGAATTATACTTTCTTCAATATAGCTTCCTACGCTCCAGACGCTCTCTTTGTAAGTAATCCCATTGCTAGATATTTCATAATTTAATGTATTTAACAAATGTTCTCGATCTACAATCCCAGTCTCGATGCGGCTCAGCGGAGGGAAGAAAGAAAGAGGCCTTTCTTATTCCACACCCATCATCATGGCCAGTGTCATATGGGTTCCCTCCAGAAACTCAAACGCATCGTAGTCATGCGACAATTCTGCAGTCGGTACTACAATCAATAAAGTCTGGCCCTCCTCGAACCATCATGTCCCCTATGAGACATCTGACATGGCAGAGCATTTCCTGTAACTTCATCATCCCAGCCAGACACATTCCCGGGTTTTTCAATGTAGTCTCTGACCCCTCTATCAGCCGCAGGGAGTTCCACAGACCAGCTCGACGGGCACCCTTTGAGGTATACTGGAATCTACCATGAAGATGCTCGGCCGCTGCTCTCCCCAATCATACCTGAAATAGTCAACTTGACCCAAATCATCAAACAAGCTCAACTCCCCATCAGCCATAAGTTCTCATGCATATCTGGTGGTGGTTGGTGGCTCTTCCCCAGCTCATCCTTACCTACACAATGATTCAATTCAAGCAAGCTCACCGTTCGCAAGGACAGCACATAACTATGCCCCCCTCGCCGGGCTTCCATAATCTCAAGCACAGTTCCTTCACATAGGGATTGCTCAAACCAGCCACCCTCACCAGAAACTCGCACCATAACGAGATGGCTTTCAACAAGGTATGGCACGACAACATCACCATTATTGTATGGCGTTATGCATGCATTCACTCTGGCAAAGATAACCATCAAACAACTTTCCCTCGTCGGAGGGTTTTCATATGAAATGTTTTCTTTCAACAAAGGGATTGCACGCAACGTCGCCATAACCGTATGGCTTTACGCATGTTGCTCACCTTTCGGCAAAGATACCTCAAACAACTTTTCCCTCGTCGGTGGGTTTTCATATCAATGTTGTTTTCTTTCAACGAAGGGACTGCACGCAGCGTTGCCATTATCATATGGCTTTACACACGTTGCCCACCTTCGGCAAAGATACCTCAAACAACTCTTCCCTCGTCGGAGGGTTTTCATATCAAATGTCTTTCAACGAAGGGACTGCACGCAACGTTGCCATTATCGTATGGCTTTACACACGTTGCCCACCTTCGGCAAAGATATCCCAAACAACTTTCCTCGCCGGAGGGTTTTCATATCAAATGTCTTCAACGAAGGGGCTGCACGCTAACGCCGGCTTTATCGTATGGCTTACACACGTTGCCCACCTTCGGCAAAGGTACCCCAAACAACTTTCCCTCGCTGGAGGGTTTTCATATCAAATGTCTTCAACGAAGGGACTGCACGCTAACGCCGCCATTATCGTGATGGCTTACACATGTTGCCCACCTTCGGCAAAGATACCTCAAACAACTCTTCCCTCGTCGGAGGGCTTTCATATCAAATGTCGTCCTTCAACAAAGATACTGCACAGCAACGCCGCCGCATACCACGCTGCTCGCCTTAGGCAGATTCTGCACAACCAGGGGCCTCAACGGAGAGCCCAAAAACACACCAAAAAAAAAAAAAACCTTCCCATTGCAAAGGCTTCACACAACCATACCAGAGATATAACAAATTTCATGTAAATTCTGATGCTGACATCTCTATTTTTCTTCTCCAGAATGAACGCCCAACACAAGACCAGGTTCGTACCAAACAGGATCATCTCTTTTGGGGGTAGTATACTACTTTCTCTCTTTTTGGGGGTAGGCTCCTCGCCCCTGCCTCCTATCTCCGGCAGGATATGACGGTTCGGGCACAACTCCCTCGGACCGCCGGACTGGGCCTACGCCAAAGAGAGAGACATTACTTTCTGTTTTACATTTATCAAATAAATGGCATCTTAAACTTCAGCTCAAGCCTGCGTGTCTTCCCGATAGAAATAAAGTTAACTAAATGAGTAAATCTTGCTCTTTCTCCTTGTCGCTCTTTGATGTCGTAAGCTTCTGATCGCCACCTTTCTTTCATCTTGTATGGTAGCTTTGAAAGTATAACTCTCATATTAGTCGGATTGTCCATTTCCTCTATGGACTCTCCGTCTTCCATTGTATTACGACAACTATCAGGAACAGAGCATATGCACTCAAGGCTTTACCATCATCAGACTTGATCTGAGGCCATTTTAAAGCTATATCAATATAAGCACTTGCTATGATTAGCTCATCTCCATAATGCCTTTGGAGCAGTCGTTTTGTTTCTTTGAAACCTCTGCTTGATGGCATGTACTCGCAGCTTCTGACGATCTCTTGTGGCTCTCCAGCAGTGTATTGTTCTAAATAATATAATTTGTCCTTTTCATTGTCTGTTTTATGTTCAATGGTATGCTCAAAGGACCTGATGAAGGATCTATAGGTTCATGGATCACCAGTAAACACTTGGATGTCTTTACTAGGAAGCTGAATTTGTCTTTGCTGTTTCACAAGCAATTCAGTCAAGTCATTTTGTTTCTGCATAACTTGAATAATGCTGTCAGCCCTCTTGACGATTAGTACTGTGGCCTATGGCTCTTGGTATGCCTAACTGTGGTGCTGCGAGTAACACTGGATTTGAGATAATCTTTGTTTTACTTTTCACCACATTTGAATGACAAGGTGAATAGTCTCTTTGCTCTGTTTTCAGTTCTGGTTGATTCCCTTTTTTGGCTCAGATTGTACACTGCTTCTGCCATCATCTGAGTGTTCATACTCTTTCAGAACCTTTAATTTAGCATTGCTTTGTGCAAGTGCTGTTTCTATTTCGAGTTCCTCCATTTTTGCACTGAACTGCATCTTTTCAATTTCAAGTTGTTGTTTTTTTCTTTAGAGATGCGGCCCTTACAAGCAAAGCTGCACATTTTGATTCTTCTTGTGCACATGCAGATGATAAGAGGAGGAAACTGATCCACTTTCAATATCTGAATCACGGTTTTGTTTAGACTCGCACTTGATCGCAGATACCTGTGAGGCACTGTCATGGGGAGTAACATCATCCTCCATATCAACACTGTCATTTTGGCCTTTTTTATCATTAGCAGCAGCTATCCAATTTTCTGTTTTCTTTTCAAAAAGTATCAGGGAATCCATTTTAGGCTGAAACCAATTTTGTTGATCAGCAATCTTTTCATCTTCAGGCAAAAGATTTAGAACTTGCAGATTTAAATCAGTAAACTCTTATTGGTAAGAGCAGATCATTTCGCTCTTCTCAATCCAATACGTCTGTGAAGTTGCTCCTCTAATGCCCTTTCAGTGGGTTTACACGCCCTCTTGTGTTCAAAAACTCTAACGTCATCTCTCCTCCTTCAGCCATCTTCTTACCATAAATGCAGAAACTGCTTGCAGACGATTAAAAGTATACATAATACCTTTCTGTATCAAACATATGCATTTCAGCTTCTTCAAACATGCACTGAGTAAACTTTATAGCTGATTTAAAGTCCGTTACCTCCTTCAAAGAATGTAACTTTGATTAGTGACGACGTTCTTCTATGTGATGAAGTTTTAAATCCACGAAGAATAAAGCACTAGTGTCGTTTTCTGTTTATTCACAGACGAGCAGGGGCGTGTCTAGGGGAGGCTGGGGAGGCAGTGCCTCCCCTAGGATAAGCTCTGCCTCCCTGAGAATTTGAGAAATAATCTGTCCATCTGTTGTTTTGAGTGTAGCCCGAATGTATAGTTGACTGACAAATATGAAACCGGACAAAAGCCTATGTAAACCCCTGAAATCATAAATTGCCTTATTTCATTGTGCTTTGGCTTTGCACATACTGCATACAGCCTGTAAAAATAGACATAGGCATAATCTAGCCTATAGAATAAGTTTCTTTGCTGTCGGTAGCCTATGGGCGACTCCGTTTCTTCCTCTCTGTTGAATATGCAGCAGGTAGGGGAGGAGCTTGCACAGTCGTTGACATCAACTAACGTTACTTAGTGGCGAAGTTAACGGCGATTAGCAGGAAAGACAGCAAAAATTAAGCAAATGAGGCTTTGGGGATTTTTCCGAAATAAGTCAGTGGGTAAGAATTCACATTTGTTTTTGTCCTTAAAGTCTGAAGATCATCATCTAGCTGGCTTTCACCCACAGTAGGCTAAACCTCAAGAGTTGTAGCCTCTAACCTCCTCGTTTAGATTGAGGCAGCTTGGTAGCTCCGAAGTTAACGTGAGTCAGCCTCTCACGCGTGTTCGAGCCCCGCTCGAGCTGCACTTTTCTTGTTTATCAGGTGTTGTTTTCGCTAAGGATAACCAATAAGCATTAACATAAAATGTATGTGTGACTTGTTTTGTGATATTAGTTTGTAGGAAATATACACTTTGATTTGATTAAATGGTTTTGTAGAGTGTAGCAAAGATGAGCTACAGACTGAGGAGCAGCAGCAGCAGCTGTGCCAGAATCAGGCATGGAAACTGCTAACAATTAATAAGTCACTTTACTTTAGAGAAAGTTAAAAGTGAAACATTGTTTATCTCAATGATCCTAATGAAAGGATTTTGACAGATGAATTATTCTCATAGAGATGATGAGAATTATATACAGTTCGGTGCCATAGTGTGTCAATGAACTTAGACTAAAGTCATTCATGTATTGCTTTAATTTAGGATCTTATACATCATTTTGACTATTTATGTCAAAAAATATAAATTATTTATATTCAGTATTTTTTTTTACCTCACTTTACTCACTATAATATAACTCTTTTGTGATGACTTTATGTTAATGTACATGAAAATTCAAGAATCATGATAGATCTTAGGGCAATCCCACTGATCTGCTCTTCCCAATACATTTTCTTCAATGGTATTGGTCTACACTTTGAAATAAGTAGCACTTGATGAATTAGTTGTTTGAAGCTGATTTGCAATAAGTTATGTGCTGTATCTGTTCTTTTGCATCACAGATGATTCAGGGAGGAGAGAGGATGAGTTAGTCAAGGATAGTACTAGAGTGGAAGATTTAGGAACTGTAGAAACGGGCCCAGCCAGAGAAAAACTCAAAGAATACCCTCTCACCAGCTTTGGAATACAGAGAAGTGGTTGCTAGTGTGAAAATAACGTGTGTGCGTGTGCGTGCGTGTGTGTGGTGAAAGTTGTTCACTATTTTGTGGTTCTTTATTTCCATAAAGTCATAAATACTGACTTACAATCTAGAGCAAGGGTGCCCACACTTTATTGTGTGATGATCTACTTTTAACTCAATAAGATCTACCAACTAAAAAAAACACAGTTTCATTTAAAAAAGAAAATGCTTGTTGGGACTACTGCATGTATCCCTACATGGAATTCATCTTCTAATTAATAAAAAAATATATAATAATGTTCAATGTTGATATCATTCAGTTTTCAAACTAAACCCAAAACACCTACAGCACATTACAATTACAATTACAATAGCCAGGGCATTTACCTTATTCTGATGACGAGTAAATATTGACCAGGCGAGGTTTTGTTTATTCAGTTGCCATGACAACTAGGTTTGCGCATACGCGCCTTCCAAGGACTTCTGAGAACAGAGCGTGAAATTGCGATGCTACTGCCCAGATTAGATTGATTGTTGGTGCCAGATGGGCAGCTTTAAGTATTTCTGTAACCGCTGATCTCCAGGGATTTTCACACTTTAGAGTTTACTCAGAATGGTGCCAAGAACAAAAAACATCCAGTGAGCGGCAGTTCTGCGGATGGAAACGCCTTGTTGATGAGAGGTCAATGGAGAATGGCCAGACTGGTTCGAGCTGACAGAAAGGCTTTGATAACTCGGATAACACCTCTGTTCAATTGTAATAAGCAGAATAGCATCTCAGAAAGCACATGTCGATCCTTGAGACAGATGGGCTACAATAGCAGAAGACCATGATGGCCATGAAAATATTTGACGGTAGGCCTCATCTTGTTGTACAGGAAGTCTTACGGCTTTAACACTGACTGTGTCTTTAACGGTCTGTCATTAGTAGATCAGTATGGAGCTCAGTCCACTTCCTCTTGTGCTCTGTGAGTATTGCTTCATCTGTATTTATTTGCGTAGATATATAGTACCGTTATATTGCTGTCATGTAATGGATCGAATGTTGCAGTGTTTTTCTGTATCTCTGCTCTCATTTCCAAATTCAATCCATGATTTATAAGTAAAATATGTAAGTGTGAGAAATGAAGTGTGCAGTCAGTTCTGTGTGTGAAACAGAAATAGCAGGTGAATGATGGAAGTCGTTGTATTTGTTCAGTCATTCAGCTTTGTGCTTTTAGTAAAGGTGTCTCGAATCAGTTTTTTAGTTAATTCTGTTTTGCATAATTGGCATTGTAGATTTTCACCAGCAGTTAGTTTGAGTGTATATAGTCCTCTACTTGTGATGTGCAAATCAGAAGTCCAGAATGTTGGCTTGATGCCAGAACACTGTTCCCAAAACAGCTAGACAGAAAAATGTCTCTGCCATGATGAATATTTGGGTGGTAGCACTAAACATATTGTTGAATTACTAAATTATTGTTACAGATAGTGATTTAATCTATGAAGTCAGTTCTTCTTGACTAAATTCATGCATTAACATGTCTGTGATGAGGAGGAGGACATGGCTGGGCTTTGAGGTGCACGGCCAGCGCAGAGTCGCCTAATGAGCTGGAAGGGGGATAAAGATGAGCCGGAGGTGCCAGTTTGAGAGAGAGAGAGAGAGAGAGAGCGAGAGAGAGAGAGAGAAACTCATACGGCCACAGTGTGTGTGTTTATATTTGTTTAAGTTCAGTTATGTAATTAAAGTTATTTTGACTGTTCTGCATGTTCCCGCTTCCTCCTTGCTCATCCTTTTCCCACACCTCCAGCACTCCATTCAGGCCGGGGAAAGCTCCAGCATGACGTACTCCCCTCCTATTCTTTCCTAGAGTCACGGGAGGAGTAGCCTGCCTGGCCGTCCTTCTGCCGGCAGGACAAGGCGAGGGAGAGAGGAGAGGGAAAGAGTGAGGGGGAGAGACAGAGAGAAAGAGGAAAGAGAGAGAGAAAAACTTGCTCGCCGGTCCCCGGACACGCTGTCAACTGCTCCTCAGCAACAACCCCTTCCCCTGTCAGACGGCAGCGAATCCTCCGACCCCTGGTGGACAGAACGGCTCCTCTGATTCCCGGCGGCCAGCAGCGGCGACTCTGTCACCTGGCGGACAGCCACGGCTCCTCTGCTTCCCGGCGGATGGCAGCGCCGAGAACTTCACGACAGAACATCCCTCCTGGGCTTCGGTACCAATGTAACGGGTAAAGGATGGGCAAGGAGCAGGCAGGAACCAGTAGAACAGTCAACATATCTTTAATTACATAACTGAACTTAAACAAACATAATCAAACACACACACAGTGGCCGTCTTTATCTCTCTAACAGGCGCCCCCAGCTCATCTTTATTGGATGTTTAGGTGAGAGATGTTTACTGTTCAGCCGGTTCCCACCACCTCCTTGCCCATTCTTTATCTTTTACAGTGGTGCCAAAACACAGGAGGGTGGAGGGATGCGCTGTCGTGGAGTCTTCACCGCTGCCATCCGCCAGGGGAGCAGTCGTGGCCGTCTGCCTGGGGATGGAGGGGTCGCTGCCAGCCGCTGAGAGCCAAAGGAATCACAGCCATCCGCCGAGAAGGGAAGGAGCAGTTCAGTCAGCCAGGGGTCAGAGGATTCACTGCCGTCCGCCGGGGGAGGAGTGAACTGTCTACAGAGGAGCAGTTGAGGACCGGGCAACAGCGTGTCTGGGAACTGGCGAGCAAGTTTTTCTCTCTCTCTCCTCCCTCTCTCTTACCCACACCTTCCCACGTCTCTCCCCCAGTTCCCCAGGTGGACCACCGGCTGACATAATGGCCGGAAGGTCAGCGTCTCCCCTTCAGAGTTGGGGTGGGGGTGGGGGGGTGTTTGGAGTGAGTCTATTTGGTGTCACCCCGGCCTGAATCGGGAGAGAAGTGTGATGAGGAGGATTGCACGGCCAGCACTACATCAGCTGATCAGCGAGAGGGCGAGATAAAGGGGACCAGAGACACCAGTTCAAGAGAGAGAGAGAGAGACACACGCAGCTGCTCTGCATTTGTTTGTGTTTGTTTATGTTGTTTTATGTTGAGTTTGACATTAAACTTTGTTTACTTTTCAGCCGGTTCCTGCCTCCTCCTTGTCCGTCCATTATCTGTTACAATATATTAATATGATCTAACCCTGGAAGATTAATTTAACCAAAAACATAGACCCTTAAACTGAACCCCAATCTGAACAGATCAGCTACACATTTACACTCAATATAAAATAATATCAATATAAATGCAATTATAATGTTGATCTACACACATTTAAAGAGCTTGAATTGATGGTGTAATTATGGTTAGTTCTATATTGTACAAACTGTTTATAGTAAATTAATATTTTATCAGCTCCATGTTTACACTGTAATAAACTTTTTTCTTTGTACTTTTTCAGTGCTGATTTCAAACATCCATTCTGGACACACTGAAGGTGATTCAATTTGATTCATGTATTTCATCACATTTTTACAATATGTGTGATTATAAACTAACTGTTACAAACCAGCTGAGAACATTATTGTTATAAAAAAAATCTGCATCTAAACATTTTAATTTCTTCAGGAATACATCGTCACTTCAGATAACTTGTTATAAAGCAGCAGACACAAATAAATCTAACATTTAATCTACTTTAGATTTACCAAAAGATTTCAATGTTTCTGTCAATTTGTCTAAACTCTTCAAACAGAAATGAGTTCAAAAGCTCCGACTGATTATTTTAAGAGACATGATCTATAGTGAAACAAAACACACATTGAATCTTAAAACAAAATGACAGAATGATTTTATAAAGTATATTATTTTATGATAGTTTAAGCCATTTGTGGTATTTTCTGTTAATTTGGCCAAAAAAAATCTGTGAAATTTACATTTATGTGTGTAGTTAAAGTCAAAAAGTTTGGCTACCAGACAGACAGTTTTCCATCTATTGAAAATCACAACAACGATGAAGATAATGATAATAATAAAAATAATATATTTCAAATTATCAGTAAAATCTGACTACACTGGTATTGTACACAAATTGTGCTTCTTTACCTCAGATTATGCTAAAAACGAGTTGTTGCCCTCTTGTATAGCTAATGCACATCTGTGTTCTCGAGTTGATTGACAGTTGATGTCTGAATCTAAAAGGTGATTGGCTCTTTTACCTGAAGGTGGGACTTCCTTTCTACATCTGTTGACCGTTGGTGACTTTTGGGCATTCCAATTTCTCCAATTCATTTTCAGTGAAGTGGCCCGTCTCTGCTAAAGATTCTCTGGGCTTGAAAACCACACAAACATAAACACCTCCTGAAGCAGAGTGCATGATATATGTTCACTTCCTGGTAACTGTTGTGAAGCAGAAGCTGCAGCCAGAAGACACTTCTTTATCACTTGTCGGAACATGTGTCTGAAATTGTGGCATGTCAGCACTTCAAAATATGCCAAAAATATAAAATATTTACATAAATCTAAATCTTAAAAAATACATTCAATAAATAAGATTGTTTAATAAATATCTAATCAAATGATTCTCTGGGGTCCATGTAACATTTTACAGTTTATTTTCAGACTATACCAATCGTCTAGGTCAGGGGTTCTCAACCTTTTGCAAGCTGGGCCCCCCCAAAGCTGGTTCATTGCAGTTGGGCCCCCCCCGCCCCGCCCCATGCTTTATTGTTGTTGTTGTTATTATTATTATTATTATTATTATAATTGGCAGTAGCACCAGACTTCTAATGTGAGCTTGCAGGCATTATTATTATTATTATGAGTAGTAGTAGGCCTATCATCATTACTAGGCTATTGCTATATAATTATATGAGGTTACATGCTTTATTGTTGTTATTATTATTATTATTATTATTATCATCATCAGTAGGCCTATTATCATTACTAGGCTATTGCTATATAATTATATGAGGTTACATGCTTTATTGTTGTTATTATTATTATTATTATTATTATTATTATCATCATCAGTAGGCCTATTATCATTACTAGGCTATTGCTATATAATTATATGAGGTTACATGCTTTATTGTTGTTATTATTATTATTATCATCATCAGTAGGCCTATTATCATTACTAGGCTATTGCTATAATTGGGAATTGGCACCAGACCTCTGATATTAATTTATGCTTTATTATTGTTATTATTACTAGGCCTAATTTTAGGCATCATCTGCATTTTTTACAGAGGCTTGCTGGTAGGTGATGTTAATGTGAGACCTGAGCCTGCTTTGCCTTGCAAAGATCCTCGATTCTTGGCTTAATGTTTGATAAACATAGACTCAAATCATCCTCGATTTGTGCACGATTGCGGTATTTCGTTTTGATTGCAGTCATTTTTGAGAATCCTGCCTCACACAAATATGTCGACGCGAAAGGAAGGAGAATCTTCAAGGCGACGTCACAGAGTTCAGGGTATTCCTGCATCAATGCTGCCCAGAATGATGAAAGAGTTCAGGAGCTAAAGAGTTCCTTCAGTCTACTGTCACTCTTCAGCTCAATAAGCTGTTCGTGCATATCAATTGATAGCTTGTTTGCTGTGCACACAAACGGATCTCGAACCCACGCAAAAGAGCGATAATATGAGTTTCGCGGCCTTGCAAAGACAGGTTGAAATCAAACAAATGAGCGCCGTTTTCTAAAGTCTATGAGCGCAGCACACACAAATAAACTAAATTGACATACTGCAGTTAAATTTCAAAATGTGGTGTTTTTATATTTATAACATTTGAATACAGTTCAGCAACATACATCACACGACCTGACGACCAATAGAGCTGACAATTGACCATCACTTAATTTACCATCACCTCACGATTGAAAATGTGACACTGATTTCATATGACAGTTCAACAAACAAGTTAATAATATTAAGTCACTTACATTTTAGACGAAATAATGACTGTTTTGGTCTATTTTAGCAGCGAAAATAGATCCGATGAATCCAAACAAAGACCACAGCATAGCCATAGCGCATCTCACAGCAATACTCAATCGTTTTTTGAATGATTCAGTGTTGTGAACGAATCGGTTGAGTCAAAGATTCAATGACCCATTCACAAACATCTGTCTCATTCTTGATGAATCGGCCGTTTGAACGAATCGTTTGAATGAATCGACTCAATGACTCAGCTTAATGAAACCGCTTATCACCTGCATTTGCGCTCACTATCGACAAACCAATCAAATTTGTTCAAAACTTTTTTTAAATCAGTCCAAACACATTTTAATTTTTATTCAGGAGTTATGTATATACAAAACTATAACTTTTTATGACAGTAGTTTAGTGATAAAAAAAAATGTGCCCAAAAAAATATTTTTTTTCCAGTTTTTTTCCCCTTCCATCGTAGCCTACTCGCGCCCCCCCGGGAGAGTGTCCGCGCCCCACCGGTTGAGAACCACTGGTCTAGGTTACGAATGTAACCTCCGTTCCCCTTCTGTCGGTCTCTCCACGTTGTGTCGGAGAAGTGACACTAGGGGTCTCTCTTGAGCCACCGAATATACCTCTGATCTATGAAAAAAGGCCAATGAGAAGTTGGCAGTCAGTATTTGCATACCCCGCCCCCGGACATACGGGTATAAAGGCGAGGCAAATACTAGAGTTCATTCAGGATTTTTCTGAGGAGCCGAAATGGTCCGGCCACTACAGCGGCTCGGCTCAGCGAGGTGGCCGGGAAGGACACAACGTCTCGTTCCCTCCATCGGGGAACGGAGGTTACATTTGTAACCTAGACGTTCCCCTTCTGTCGCTCTCTCCACGTTGTGTCGGAGAAGCGACAATTTAAATCACGCCATGCGCTGAGCCGTGTACGTGTTCTGACACAGGAGCGGGCAGGTGTTTTTTACGTGCCAGACGACCAGTTGTATCAGACTACATGTACCCTTCCCCAATGCCCCACAAAAGTCGTCGGAATCCTTTTGGTTACCCTGACAGGGGAACAAGGCGACGCTTGCCAACCTGGGAACGGGCCAAGCCTGGCTGGGCCTCTTTTCTCTCTATGTTTCTCGCATAGAGCAATAGACAGCCGGGGCCCTTACACGCACTGAGGGAAGGGGGTCTTACCCAATTTCCTATTCTTTCAGGGGGAAAAGACCCTGCGGAGACCACCCCTACCCAGCTGGGGAGGTAAGGTGGTGAATACATCACATGTGTTTTTAGGCAACACGTGGAAGTGGCGCGGTGGTAGATCCAGCCTCAACGAGGGGGGAGTTGTAACACGGCGACCGGAGGGCAGCCGAAACTTACCCAAGGAAAACGCGGGTCCGCTTGTAAGGGGACCGTATCGTGGAAAATACACACAGGGGGAGTCCGCGTAGGAGTCCTCACCCTGTGGAGCACCTATTCCAGTACAGGGTAGATTTGAGTACCCACAGTGGATTGGGTCGGCAAGTTCCTCCGCCGAACTGCGGACCCATGAGGGCTAGGGAGGAATCGACCAGGGATTCGAGCTGAGTGGAATCTCCTGGGGAAAAATACGATTCACCCGGTCAGCCCATCAGCGTGTTACCGAGTTCTACTGGCTCGGACCTGAGAAAACACGGGATGAAACCGACTCAACCCTGAGATTGTAGTATCTCATAAAGGTGTTGGGTGTCGCCCAACCCGCTGCTCTACAAATGTCTGCCAGGGAGGTACCCCTGGCCAGTGCCCACGAGGACACTACACTCCTTGTCGAGTGAGCTCAGACCCGCAAAGGGGGGGGCACGGCCTGAGTGTGATAAGCCAGTGAAGTGGCATCTACTACCCAGTGGGAAAGCCTCTGTTTGGAGACAGCGTTTCCTTTCCGCTGTCCCCCAAAGCATACAAAGAGCTGCTCAGAGTGTCTAAAGCTCTGCGTGCGGTCCAGATAGGTACGCAAAGCAGTGGAGTTTCCAAAGGTCTGGATGCGGATGCCAGAGCGTGCCCTGCCCCTGAGAAAGAAGGTCCTTCCTCAGGGGAATCCGCCAGGGAGGGGCTGTAGCGAGGAGTACCAGGTCCGAGAACCAGGCCCGGGTGGGCCAGTATGGAGCCACTAGTGTGACTTGCTCCTCGTCCTCCCTGACCTTGCACAGCACCTGTGGAAGAAGGCTCACTGGGGAAATGCGTACTTGCGCAACCCCGTGGGCCAGCTGTGTGCCAGCGCGTCTGCCCCGAGGGGGGCCTCTGTTCGGCCATACCAGAGCGGGCAGTGGGAGGTCTCTCGGGAGGCAAGCAGGTCTACCTGGGCCTTGCCGAATCGTTCCCAATTCAGCTGAACCGACTGGGGGTGAAGCCTCCACTCTCCACTGGGCAAGCGTTGTCATGACAGCACGTCCGCTACCACATTGAGTTTGCCGGGGATGTGAGTGGCACGCAGCGACCTGAGTCGAACGCGAACCGTAGGAAGGGTCGGTGTCGCGGCAGAATTGAGACGTGGAAGTACGCGTCCTTCAGGTCTACCGCTGCGAACCAATCTAGGTGCCGGACGCTTGTTAAGATAGACTTTAGCGTAAGCATTTTGAAAGGGAGTTTGAGCAGTGCTCGGTTTAAAACTCGCAGGTCCAAGATTGGTCGTAAGCCGCCGCCTTTCTTGGGTACAACGAAAGTAAGGGCTGTAGAAACCCTTCTTCATTTCGGTTGGAGGGACAGGCTCGATCGCGTCTTTAAGTAGAAGAGTAGCGATCTCCGCGCACAGGGATTGGGCTTGTTCGCCGTGCACTGCGGTAAAGCGGACGCCCGCGAAGGGGTCTTACCATCTCCGGAGCTAACGTCTTGGGCTCTGGGTCGTCCGTCTCAGGAGCGCCTGGGAGCCTTCCGGGTCCTCGAGGGGGTCCGTGAGACGGGGGCGTCGGCTTCCTGCGGGGCGCTCAACGCGTGGGCTGAGAGCTGGGCCCAGGTTGAGGCGGAGCAGCTTGTTTCTTCGCAGGGGGACGCCCTCGGCGAGCAGACGGGGCATGGCCTGAGGCGGCAGACTTGCGGCGGGGCAGGATCTGGGAGATCGCCTCCATCTGTTTCTTCACCGCTGAGAACTGCTGGGTAACGTCCTCGACGGTGTCGCCGAAGAGGCCGAACTGGGAGACTGGGGCGTCGAGAAAGCGAGTCTTGTCGGTCTCACGCATCTCGACCAAGTTCAGCCACAGGTGTCGTTCCTGGACCACGAGGGTGGCCATTGCCTTCCCGAGTGACTGCGCCGTGACCTTCGTGGCTCTGAGGGCGAGGTCGGCCGATGAGCGCAGTTCCTGCAGCACATCGGGATCAGGGCTACCCACCTGCAATTCTTTGAGCGCCTTGGCCTGGTGGACTTGCAGGAGGGCCATGGCGTGCAGGGCGGAAGCGGCCTGTCCAGCGGCGCTGTAGGCCTTCGCTGTCAGCGAGGATGTTGTCCTACAGGCCTTGGAGGGAGTACAGGGCGACCCGCCAGGTGGTAGGGTTTCGGGGAATAGGTGAAGCGCAACAGCCCTATCCACCGGGGAATCGCCGTGTATCCGTGGACAGCTCCGCCGTCGAGGGTAGCGAGAGCGGATGAGCGAGTGGCTTTGCGAGAGGTGAAAGGCGCTCTCCACAGTGACGTCAGCTCATCATGCACTTCCGGGAAGAACGGGACTGGGGGGGGTGCGTGGCCGTGGGCGGCGCCCAGACCCCAGGAACCAGTCATCCAACCGCGATGGCTGTAGGGAGGATGGAAGGTTCCAATCCAAGCCCACGCTGGCGGTGGCCCGGGAAAGCATGTCGGACATCTGAGCGTCAGCCTCAGCCTGGGGGTGCTGGCCCGAAGGCGGCAGCCCAGGGGAGTCATACGCGTCAGATGCCGCGCTCTCCAATGCAGCGGCGAGCTCATCCGTTTCGAGCTCTAGAGGATAGGCAGGCTGGCTGTGAGGCGAGCCGCTGTTGCCTCGAGCCCGGACGGGAGTTAACGAGCGTGCTGGGGAACGGGTGGTCTGTGGGTCTCTGGTATCCGACGGAGCCGCACCCGCTGCCGCCCCCAAATCGCCTCCAGCGCCACTCGCACCGTCCTCAATCCCGTGGGAAGAAGGAGCAATGCGAGGTGCGGCTGGAGTGGCTTGTTCTCGGTTGAAAAACAAGTCGCGACCGCAACGTTGTCATGGTCATGCTCTCACAGTGAGAACATGAACCATCCACAAACGCAGCCTCGGTGTGATCGCTACCCAGACACACGAGACAACGCCTGTGGCCGTCTGAAACGGAGAGCACTCTACCGCATCCAGGAACTACACAGCGGCGGAACGGCATCTTTATAAAGACGCGTCCTGAAAAGGATGTTCACGCTCGCTGTGTTTTTATTGTTTTTGCAGTTTGTGCAGTTTGTGCTGTGGGCTGTCCCATTAGCACGGGGGTGTGGGTTCGGGAACGGACTGTATATTACTTACTACATGGACGTTGAGGAGTTTAAAAGGCCTGCAGGGGTCACAACCTAATTCATATTATTATTAGTAGTATTAGTAGTAATAATATTAATAATTTAATGTATAATTAAGGAGCATATATTGCAGTTTACCAGGTCCATTTCTCCTTGTATGATATTCACTGGAAGAAAACTGCTGCATGGTGTCTGACTAAATGAAGAAAATTATTTGCAAGTAAATTCCCTATAAAGGTGTTAATATATAAGAATAGATCCATACCAATACATTTATGTAGCATAAGTTTTGGGAATGATAGAGTACAATTTGGTGCTCTTTAACACAATAGCGGCTGTCTGGACTGACCAACGGGTACATGTCAGTTTTCTGCCATTTCAGTAATTTGACCGATCTAATGGCAAGTAAATTCTGTAAAATGCATTCATGTACAGATCTATAAGAATAAATTATGCAATTTCTATAATTCCTTCAGTTGTCGATCCCTGGGCAAGTCTTGTAATCTCCTCAATGTATTACAGTCCATTCCCCAACACACACCCCTGTGCTAATGGGACAGAACACTGCACAAACTGCGAGACAAAAAAAACATAAAAATGTAAAATAGAAAATTGTTATGAGTCAATTATTACAAAATTTAAGTTTCAAACTGTTTTTCTATTTTTGCATTTGGATTTAGTTACAAATTAGTTGAATATTTAGGCTTGCAAAAAAAGTAAAACAGATTTAAAAGATAATAACAAAATTATAAAAATGGGTTCAATACAACATTTTGACAGAGAGGGTGCAGTGGGGGCATGTGTTTTTATATATATATTTTCTTTCAGTCATAAGACCTTCATAATCTCAGCAATAAAACGCAATTTGATATCGTCCAATGAAATTCACACAAATCTACAGCTCCACTACAGACGATCCATCAATCATATGAGTGTTAAGATTCTTCAGGTTTTTATTTTCTTTATGAAATAATAAAATGTATTGATGATTTTCCAGTGAGAGCACAAGATCTTCTGTTGGAAAAACTTTTACTATTCATGCTTCCAATGATTTTATATTAACAGAAATTCCCAAACCAACTCTGACTGTGAATCCACAGAGTTCAGTGTTCACTGGAGACACAATTACTCTGAACTGTGATGTGGATCAGTCAACAGTGTGTGTCTTTGTGTGTGTGTGTGTGTGTGTGTGTGTGTGAGCGTGTATTTATCACTTTGTGGGGACATTTTGTCGGTCCCCATGAGGAAAACAGCTTATAAATCATACTAAAATATGTTTTTTGAAAATGTAAAAATGCAGAAAGTTTTCTGTGAGGTTTAGGTTTAGGGGTAGGGTTAGGTTTAGGGGATAGAATATAAAGTTTGTACAGTATAAAAACCATTATGTCTATGGAAAGTCCCCATAAAACATGGAAACACTACGTGTGTGTGTGTGTGTGTGTGTGAGTGAAGAACTTTCATGCTCAAATGTGGTTTAAAACATTTCCAAATTCAAGCTGTGATGTGTTTCTCAGGTGTCTCTCCTTCAGTCTCTCTGATCATCAGTCCCAACAGAACTCAACACTTCACATCTGAATCTCTCTCTCTGAGCTGTGAGGATCAGAGTAACTCTACTGGATGGACAGTGAGAAGATACACAGACAGTGGATATCTGCAAGATTGTTCATCATCAATATACTGGGGATCACAAACAGGATCTACATGTAGAATCAGTTACACCTACACATCTGGAGTGTACTGGTGTCACTCTGAATCTGGAGAGATCAGTAATCCTGTTAATATCACAGTACACCGTGAGTCTACAACTCTGTATTTATTGATTTATTGGTGGTTTACAATCAATGTGTAAATCAAGTTGATATAATAAGTGCAGGAAGCAAAAGATACAATTCAATAACTGCAATAATTAGGAGACACTTTTATCATTACTCTTACTTGGAGTTCATCATTTAAACAAACCCCTAAAATTAAGTATTAAACTTTGATGTGTAACTCATCCTCTGCATTGATGGTGCTACAGACATGAATCATGGTGTCCGGCTTCTTGAGGAGAGGCGTTCTGTTACTTTGCTAATTGGTCAGTCTCATGATCACGTCTAGCAGACAATAAAATGGGAAATGAAAGACGTTTATTGAAGGAAACTCATCTAGGGACCAGAATAGAGACTTGAAGGTGGGCTCTTTTGACTTGGGCCAAAAAACAACCACCTAGCAGCCACCCAGAACACCATAGCAACCACGCATAACAACCGACTAACAACGTCCTGGCAACACTCTAGCATTTGTGTCAGGAAGTTTTTCATGTGCAAGCACCGCTCACATCCTCTTTGGAAAATGTTCAAATCAAGTTGATGTATTTTATTACTTCTAGTAAGTGCACATTTCCTCTGTTCTGTAGATGGTGATGTGATTCTGGAGAGTCCTGTTCATCCTGTGGCTGAAGGAGATTCTCTGACTCTACGCTGTTTATATCGATATAAAAACCCATCAGTCCTCACAGCTGATTTCTATAAAGATGGATCCCTCCTCCAGAAGCAGACTACAGGAGAGATGATCATCCCTACTGTCTCAAAGTCACATGAGGGTTTCTACTCCTGTAAACACACAGAGAGAGGAGAGTCACCCAAGAGCTGGATCTCAATCAGAGGTGAAACTGAACTGAACAACTAAACAAACAGAAAATAAAAATGTAATGTTTCTGTATAATTTGCTGCACATTTTTAAATGTATAAATGTTTTTATCTAATCTTTTATCTTATTTGCAAGTAAATTCCCTATAAAGGTGTTAATATATAAGAATAGATCCATACCAATACATTTATGTAGCATAAGTTTTGGGAATAATAGAGTAAAATGTGGTGCTCTTTAACACAATAGCGGCTGTCTGGACTGACCAACGGGTACATGTCAGTTTTCTGCCATTTCAGTAATTTGACGATCTAATGGCAAGTAAATTCTGTAAAATGCATTAATGTATAGATCTATAAGAATAAATTATGCAATTTCTATAATTCCTTCAGTTGTCGATCCCTGGGCAAGACTTGTAAACTTCTCAATGTATATATATACAGTCCGTTCCCCAACACACACCCCTGTGCTAATGGGACAGCCCACAGCACAAACTGCAAGAAAAAACATAGAAAATTGTTAATGAGTAAATTATTACAAATAATTTCTAAAGTTGCAATTTAGAAGTAATAAAATTGAAAAAAAGGAGAGAAAAGGACATTTATCAATTCTTGAAGTAACCGTTAAAAAAATTAATAATATGATTTACACTCTTCAATTCAATAATTTAATTAAATTAAGAAAACCTCAAAATATTTAAATTTATTAATGTAATTTTTATAAAACTTAATACATTTTAATTTGATGGAATTTAGTTTGTTTGAGGGAATGAAATTTTATCCATTTATCAACATAAATAATGTTTAATACAACTTCACTTATTTAATTAATAAAACACAGAAAATGAAAGTAAACCGCTGTAATAATTTCCTTCTTTGAGTTCTGACTGAATTACATGCAGAAAACATTTTTCTAATTAAAAAGAGAGTCAATTGACCAGACAGTGTCCCTGTCCCACCTTCCACCTGAAATCTTCAATTACTCACTACACAGAGTTTAAGGATTCATTTTCTTTCTTTAATTTATTTTACAATTTAGTTGAATATCAATTTAGTTTTTTAGTTGAAAAAAGTCAAACAGATTTAAAAGATAAAAACTAAATTATAAAAATGGGTTCAATAACAACATTTTGACAGAGAGGGTGCAGTGGGGGCATGTGTTTTTAGTTATATATTTTCTTTCAGTCATAAGACCTTCATAATCTCAGCAAGAAAACACAATTTGATATCGTCCAATGAAATTCGCACAAATCTACAGCTCCACTACAGACGATCCATCAATCATATGAGTGTTAAGATTCTTCAGGTTTTTATTTTCTTTATGAAATAATAAATTG